>NC_052505.1:91752162-91914621 GCF_014356525.2 Nilaparvata lugens
AGAAGTTTGTTCTAGAAGTTAAAAACATTTTTGACCTCTTAGGGCACAGTCGGCCCTCTCTTACACTTAACCATCCAATACAATACGGCAGGGCTCTCCAAACTACGGCCCGCGGGCCACATCCGGCCCGTGGATAGATTTTGTCCGGCCCGCCGAGAGTTATAGCAACAGATTTTTAAAAATATTATTTATTCAAATTTTTGACAAGAACTGTGAGTTCAGTACTCTTATCTTACCAGCCACTCCATTTGTATGTAATCTGCATTATTTTGTATGTAAATAAATAAATTTCTTAATTAGTGTAAAATTAGCTGTAAACAAGCAGCTTTTTGGATCTACCTATAAGTGTGAGCAGACATTTTCAAAAATGATGTTGGTCAAATCCAAATACAGATCTTCTTTGTCAGATGGACATTTGTAATCAATTTTAATGATCGGAACCACAAAGTTTGATCGTAAATGGGCGGACATTTTAAGTGGAAACCAAATGCAATCTTCTCACTAAAAATAAGTATTCTCTTTTAGTTTGGTAACTTTTTGTAAATTCGTATATTGTCAAGTTTTCATACGACCTTTTAACACTCAATAAATTTGACTTTGTATTAAAATGAAATGAATTGGTTTGTTTCTTCCTGTGTTTTAAACGTACTTAAAACTCTTTCTCTCCTTTCTTTAAACGTACTCAAAACTCCTCATATTATTTTAATGGAAATATAATAATTTTACACCACCCCAAATCCCCCGTCGTGTGTCCCCACAAGTCAAATTCCACGTACATCCTTGTTATTGGCTCTCCAAGCCTCCCAAGAATTAACAATGTGGCCCTTGGATAAAAAAGGTTGGAGACCCCGAATACTGAATTTTAATTTAACAAGCAATGAAGCAATTACATAAACAAGAAGTTTATTCTAGAAGGTAGAAACAAGGAAACGGAACATGCTCTTCAGTTCTAAACAACTCAACGTTGGTATCAACTAGTTGACGTAATTAAAAACCAGTTGCATTTCGTCAACGACTCTAGTGCTTTGCAGCAGGCAGCAACTCATTAATATTATCAAAGTTGGCCTGAAACTGTCAACCTACAGTCACATTCACTTCAAATTGACAGCATTTCTCATAACAAATGCTAACATGAAGGTAATGCTACACAATATCAAAGTGTTGTGTTGCCTGTTCAGTTGATGCTAATCGCTGTCATTTTACCAGGCTAATAGTCGGTGAGCGACAACCTATCTATTTATATAGTAGGCCTAGTTTGAATGTGTATGTCTCCCAAAGATTTTTTGTAAAATGTTGGAAATAGAACGTTGGTCAAGTGAAGAATATTTTTTACTTTCCTTGCCCTATTACCATAGGTAAGGAAAGTATTGCTTTCCAAAAAAATCTAAGGTACCCTAATTTCATGTTTTGTATTCGTTTCAAGGTCCCCTGAGTCCAAAAACATGATTTTTGGGTGTTGGTCTGTGTGTGTGTATGTGTGTATGTCTGTAAACACGATAACTCCATTCCTAAATTAACAGATTGACTTGAAATTTTAAACTTAAGGTCCTTATACCATGAGGATCCGACAATAAGAAATTCAATAAAATACAATTCAAAATGGCGGATAATGGCTAAAAAACCATGTTTTTTACGGTTTTCTCGAAAACGGCTCTAACGATTTTCTACAAATTCATACCCTAGATAGCTATTTATAAGCCCTATCAACTGACATGAGTCTCATTTCTGGGAAAATTGCAGGAGCTCCGTAATATTCCTGAGAAGAATGAATTTTGTTAAATTTCTATCACGATTTTCTCAAAAATGACTTGATCGATTTTTACATAGAGTGAGGTCCACGTTATAATGGCAGTGCAGAAAAATAGCAGAACAACGTTGTCGAACCATAATATGATAGAAAACCTCCAAACTTTGAATGAATTCTACTATTGATTGTCCCCGTGTGCAGGCAGCTTTATGGGGAGTTTTTTCTTGTGATTGAACTATGTTTAGTAACGTTGCCGATCATCTGTCATCTCAATGCCTTCTATAGACGGTAGCTGATACAGGTTAATATTAACTGTTCATTATTGTTTAAAAAAATCAATTATATTTTATCAGGCAAGATATTATATTTTTCAATTTTATTTCATAATGAAGGTCCATAATAAAGATGAAATATTTTGCTAATTAGCCTAATTATTAGTTCTACATCGTTCAAGGACGTTCTGGCAACAGAGCAAAGCGAGAAAGAGATAGACGCTATCCGCTTTTTTGAATGATATTACGTAAATATAAATAGAAATATAAATCTGGGTACACTTTTTAAAATTATTTAGATTATTGGCAAATACTTTTCCAATCTCTTGATAATCTATTATATAAAAGCGAAATGGCACTCACTCACTGACTACCGACTGACTGACTGACTGACTCACTCACTCACTCGCAGAACTAAAAATCTACCGGACAAAAAACGTTCAAATTTGGTAGGTATGTTCAGTTGACCCTTTAAAGGCGCTCTAAGAAATCTTTTGTCAATATTTTAACTCTAAGGGTGGTTTTTAAGGGTTTAAAGTTCGTATTTTAGCATGTATATTCTTCTTATTCTGTTAATTATAATTGAAAAATGTCCATAGCATAAATGTTAATATAGAACTATAATCTAGAGAGAGTACCTCTTCGAAACAGTTGTTCTGGTAACTAAATAAAAAAATTTGTCAGGTTAGCATTAAGTTGAGTTGACTTTGTTAGGTGGCACCAAGTTAAAGCTTGAAATTCATTTATCGCGGAAAATTGATTGGGCACTGCTACTTCAATCAGAGCTATTCCTGGGAATATTATATTACTAGCCGCCAGGCTCTCTTCGCTCGCCATATCCTTTTAGCCAGACGTTTAGTCTGGACCCCCGACTGGATCGTCCTAACATATGATAAAAATGCTCAAATGAAAAATGCAGGCGAGCGAAGCGAGCCTGCTGATCTCATTCTTGGACGATCCAGTCGGTGGTCCAGGGGGCGGAGCCCCCTGGCTAGAGAGATATGGCGAGCGAAGCGTGCCTGACGGCTAGTGGCATTATATAGCCGAAACTAAATAATTTTAAAAAGGTTTAAAAAAGATTTATATTTTTATTTATATTCAAAAGCAGCCCTAAAGAAAAGAAGACAATATTACGATAATTTTAAACATCAATTACAGCTATTATGAGTTCAACATTCTTGATTTTCTCAAAGATTGAGTTATAGCTTCCATTATTTCAGTCCTCGAATCAATATTCGGTTAAACTCACAGTCAATTTACAGTTAACTTACGTTAGTATTACATTTACCCGCTCACTCCAACTCAGAACAGTTTATCAAGCGTTTTTATAGACGTCGCGCCGTCGGTTAGAAAAGACCGTCGTAAAAATTGTCTCCGGGAAAATATTGCACACTACTACGCATGCGCGGAAGACACTGTACGTCTCCGGAAAATATGGCCGTAAATTATAACAGAACACATAAATATCAAAGGAATACGGCGGCGCTCTTATCATAAGTTTGCTGCTAATGTATTATTGAGCACTCCATATGAAGGCTGTGCTATAATTGTATGCGTGTACTTTTAGATGGTCTACCACTGGCATTATACTTGATGTTGAGAAAGTCATTCAGGGTGATAAATGATTGGAATAAAGTTTTAACGTGCGTTATTGATATACTAGTAGTTCTGTGAATAGTAGACCTCGCGCAGTTATAAACCATAGTCTCCTCTAATATTGTCCATCAGAGTAAATTCTGTCCTGTCCTGTCGTGTCGGCGAGATATCGGTGTATAAACGACTAATGGTTGTTGAACCGACAATGCTAATAATTTGATGTAAGCAGCATTGAAAGCTTACCGAGTTGAAAGCAGAGAAAAGTCGAGAGAAAATACTATGCTTCTTCAAGTTATCAATTGCATGCCTCACTGCATGCAATTAGTAGTCCACACAACAGCTGTTTTTCACTAAGTTACATTGAGATATTGAATTGCATGCGTCATTGCATGCAATTTATAATCCACTGGACAGCTGATTTATGATGAATAATTCTATAGTCTGATTTTTACTCCAATATAGGCGTATAAGGGAGGCTCCTTTCCTTTTACATTATCTTTGAAATGAAAAATTTCCAAAAAACCTTGTATATACGAAAAGTAGATTAAGAGTTGTAGAATTTTGTGCAATAAATAACCTTTTCCTACAGATACCTTGAAAAGTGACCATTTCTGCACTGATTGCAGGCTGCAAAGAATCACTTTTCCGCTCCAGTGCGCAAAGTATTACTTTGCGTACTCCAGATTTGCAGCATGACAACGCAAAATAGTTAGTAGGTTATATGGAGCACCAGTGCAGCAAAATCAAAATTAAGTTGGTAACAATGTCTGTGGTTAGATAAGAATCATCAATGGCTATATGGCTACATATTATGATAAAATCCCAATCTAGAAATCCAAAAACATAATAATGTTTATCTAAATCATAATTAAATAATAACTTTTCATCATTTAATAATAAATAATGTTTCTTTTCTATTGACAGTAATAATTATTTCCTCCAAGCAATAAGAATGTAGCAAACAAACATTATGAAATTCGTATTTTCAGGTTATATAATTACCGTTCGAAATCCATGTCAATAAAATTAATAAAATAACATCGAATATACTACAATAAAATATTTCTGTTGTCTATGTATTTTATAAATATTTTTTAGTTTACTTATAGTATTTTTCGGTAATTCTAGTTAACCAAAAGTCTAAAATCTGAATACTGTTTTTTAGCTGAATGAAACAAAGTTATATAGGTACGATTCTTCCCGCTAGGTCGCGCGCTTGTCGGTTCAGCCATCCCAATGAGCTGTTGGCGTGTATTTTGAATGCGAATTCTTTGTTCTATCTGTATTTTTTCTGATTCTTAAATGAATAAAAATAAGAACTTTGGCTGAGAATTTTCAACTACAATTGGATTTTTACTTTTTAAATGAATTAAGGTTGTTATTAATATCAGCATCACACACACAAGCATTTGATGGATTTCAGCCATCATTTTACCCAATTATTACCAATTTTCATATTCAATGGTACTGTAGGAAAAATTAATGTGAAATACGTGCGCAAAGTTCCTCTGCTGCACTCAAGAAACCATTCCGGTAAACGTTTCTTTCGGTGCAGCAAACTGTCACTTTGCGCACTAGTTGCACAAATAACTATTCTGTATCTGTACACAATTTAATTTTATCACCAAACGGAACTTACTTTCTGGACCTACCACGAACGTTGCCACGCAATTTGAAAAGGATCATACCTGTCAAATTCCATGAAAATCTATTATCGCGTTTCGCCGTAAATGCGGAGCATATAATCAATAAAACATATAAATATAAATAGAAATGCAAAACCGTCGACTTGAATCTTAGACCTCACTTCGCTCGTTTAACAAGAAAATCCAAATAATATGCTACTTGTGATCCCCTATACTACTAGTAACATACTATTACAATATTCTCTACTTTCCTGTTTCTTTCAGGTCTAGCTAGTAAGGATAAAATAGATGTATGGGACAAGAGTATAAAATTTTGGCGATTGTTATGCTACATATATGTTGATCAGAGAGCTAGAAGTTTCGAAAATCCAAATCCTTTATTGGCATATTTTTTGGACATGTTAATCATTATTAAAATTTAGGAAAAGAATAGTTTTGGGCCAAGCCATTACCTCCGTAAACAAAGCCATAGTGCATTCAGGTGACGTCAGCACAGGTAGGGGTCCTACACCAATAAAAATTTGTTGATTTCAGCTGATGTATATCAGCTATTTTATTGGTGTATGAGCCCTACCCTGTGCTGACGTTACCATCAACCACCTGTCTTGCACTATTGCTTTGTTTACGGAGGTAGTGGTCAAGCCTTTTGTCCTTTTCCAATCATATTCATATGATTTGTTAATGTATCCAGAAATAATGATATAAAAGCCTCATTTGCGCTTCAAGTCAATAGTAGGTAAAGTTAGTAGACATCTGTCTACTAACGTTGAATAGTAGGAGCCCGCACGCTCGTTGAATCAGTTAACCTGGAGATATCTTCAACTGCAAATGTTGACTTATTCTCTAGCATTTGAACAATTTTGCAATATTATTTATTCGTTCCCAAAAATCATAGATTATAGACTCTATTGAATATTACATAGGCAGTAATATTATGTTTGTTGTTTTAATATTATAACGTGTTACTCGTAGACAATCTGAGGGATTTTTGCTAGAACCACCTTGTAGAACAGCGGCTGCCAGTGCTCATGCAGCGTATTATGGTCCTAGACTTTTAAACCGTCTGTTGCTTGAAGTTTCTGGAGCATCCCAATGTATACCAATTTGTTATTATTCTTTCACTTTCAAAACTTTTAGACAGTATCTTCGACACTACTTATTAGGGAGACAAAATGAAGACTAATTTTGATTTATTTCTCAAATCTGTTTGTAAATCTCAATTCTATTCTTCAAATACATATCTTACTTAGTATAACAGAGCAGAACAGAATTTGTTGTTTTATTTTTAAATATGGTGATCTTTATCTTTGACGTAGAACATATAGTTGAATCTCAATTAGGCCTATACTGATTACAAGAGCAACATTTGTATGAAAATAGCATAAGAGAATGGAATTTTCTTTTTTCTTTTTTCTTGATATTGTAATGTAAAATTATAAAATCTAATTATGTTATTAATATTACGATGTATATTAGTATCTTATGCTATCCAACATTCTAGAGATACACCATCCCTCATCACAAGCTTTGCTTAAAGAGGGATGCAACAATATTATTTAGAATATGATATTTAATGTAAATATACATTATTTTATAAAGAATTTGTATTTTATGTTTGTAAGTATGAATTGTATATTAATTTTTTGTTGTGTTGTTGTTAATAATAAAAACTGAAAATGAGTTGACTGAGATTTCAAACTGTAAGTATATTAAGATAATATAATGTTGGGCAGAAATAAGATTTTGTGAATGGGGAAAGAAGTCAGCTTACAGGTCCCTGAAGCCCACAAGTCTGTGCTTGTAACAGCGTGACACCGATGTAACATGATTCTGTCATCTGGGTCGTGACTTGGGCCTAAATAAAGATAAAAGAGAGGGAAAGAAGAGAAGGAGAAGGAGGAAAAGGAGTAGGAGGAGGAAGAGGAGGAGAAGAAGAATGAGAAGAAGAAGAAGAGAAAAAGTATCAGTTGGAGGAGAAGAAGAAAAAGAAGAAGAGGAGGAGAAAAAGCATGAGTTGGGGGAGAAGAAGAAGAAGAAGTAGATGAAGAAGAGAAGAAAAAGCATGAGTTGGGGGAGAAGAAGAAGAAGAGGAGAAAAAGCATGAGTTGGAGGAGAAGGAGAAAAAGAAGAAGAAGAGGAGGAGAAAAAGCATGAGTTGGGGGAGAAAAAGAGGAGGAGAAAAAGCATGAGTTGGAGGAGAAGGAGAAAAAGAAGAAGAAGAGGAGGAGAAAAAGCAAGAGTTGGGGGAGAAGAAGAAGAAGGAGAAGAAGAAGAAGAAGAAGAATAAGAAGAAGAAGAAGAAGAAGAAGAAGAAGAAGAAGAAGGAAGTGGAGGAGGATGAGAACTAGGAGGAGGAGGTGACGAATAATGAGGAGGAAAAACTATAACAAGCAGAAGGCGAAGAAAAGGACACAGAGAAGAATAATCGAAAGACTAGGATTAGAAGAGGAAAGGATCTATGCCCTATAGTAAAAGGGAAAGAGGAATTGAATAAGGTCAACGAAAAAAAAAGAAAAAGTAAGAGTAATAAGATAGAATGAGAAAAAGCTGAAGTAGTGAAATGAGAGGGTGGAGAAGAAGAAAAACGCTATCAACAAACATCCACTGAAATGATAACGAAACTGGGAAACCTTTTATTCTTTATTCTATATTGATTCATACAATAAGAACATCAACAAAATGATAGGGAGAGAAAAAATAATGTAACCTCGTGCTATACCTCTCCCAAATTTTGATAAGGATACACATCTCATGGGATATCGTCTTATGCTATCTTTTCTCTATGGTTACACATAGTCCGATATAGGTTGAGACTTGTAGTTTTCTAGACTATGGTTACACAAAGTCCGAAGAAGGCTAAGTCTTGTAGTTTTCCCTTCACAAACGTTTCAGTCCCTAATTATTTTCACAAAGAAAAAATATAGAATCCCTTCAAGATTCAGTGTATCTCTTTAGAAAAAAAATCTGGTGTGGTACACTCACACAACTTTCCTTGCTCATTGAACTATAAGCCTCATTCTTAAATGAGAATAATTTAGGGGAATAACATATTTGAAACTACGATCAGACTTCTGTATATGTGCATATATAATTGTTTTCAGAGTACTTTTTCCTCTGTGAAATTCTCAATTTTGTGAAGTACTTAATAAAATTGTGAAATTCGAATATTTTTTTAAAAGTCGTCAAAACAGCTGGTCTACAAATTAAATATCTCGACTATGTGTTCAAAGACTAAAGGTCATTTCTCAAGGATGGGGTGGACCCCCCATTAGTTTCCCAGAAAGGAGACTCATGCCAGTTGATAGAGCTGATAAATATACAGGGTATGAATTTGAAAAAAATCGGTCAAGTCATTTTTAAGAAAATCGTGAAAAACATGGTTTATTAGTAACTATCCGCCATTTTTCTCAAGAATATGACGGAGCTCCTGCAATTTTCCCAGAAATGAGACTCTGTCAGTTGATAGGGCTTATAAATAGCTAACCATGGTATAAATTTGGAGAAAATCGTTAGAGCCGTTTTCGAGAAAACCGTAAAAAACATTGGTTTTCAGTGATTATCCGCCATTTTTTTCAAGAATATCACGGAGCTCCTGCAATTTTCCCAGAAATGAGACTCATGTCATTTGATAGGGCTTATAAATAGCTATCCATGGTATAAATTTGAAGAGAATCGTTAGAGAAGTTTTCGAGAAAACCGTGAAAAACATGGTTTTTTAGTAATTATCCGCCTTTTTGTCCGCCATTTTGAATTGAATTTATTGAATATCTTTTTGTCGGATCCTCATGGTATAAGGACCTTAAGTTTATAATTTCAAGTCAATCGGTTGATAAGGAAGGGAGTTATCGTGTTCACAGACACACACACACACACACACACACACACACACACACACACACACACACACACACACACACACACACACACCACACACAACACACACACACACACACACACACCACACACACACACACAACACACACACACACACACACACACCACACACACACACACAGACAACACCCAAAAATCATGTTTTTGGACTCAGGGGACCTTGAAACGTATAGAAAACTTGAAATTGGGGTATCTTGATTTTTTTTTGGAAAGCAATACTTTCCTTACCCATGGTAGTAGGGCAAGGAAAGTAAAAACATGGTTTTTTGGTAATTATCCACCTTTTTGTCCGCCATTTTGAATTGAATTCTATTGAATTTCTTATTGTCGGGTCCTCATGGTATAAGGACCTCAAGTTTAAAATTTCAAGTCAATCGGTTAATTAGGAATGGAGTTATCGTAGTATACACACATACACACATACACTCATACACACATACACACAC
This sequence comes from Nilaparvata lugens, assembly GCF_014356525.2. Classification (NCBI taxonomy): domain Eukaryota; kingdom Metazoa; phylum Arthropoda; class Insecta; order Hemiptera; family Delphacidae; genus Nilaparvata; species Nilaparvata lugens. The sequence goes on from NC_052505.1 coordinate 91,761,764, forward strand.
AGACCAACACCCAAAAATCATGTTTTTGGACTCAGGGGACCTTGAAACGTATAGAAAACATGAAAGTAGGGTACCTTAGTTTTTGTTGGAAAGCTATACTTTCCTTACCTATGGTAATAGGGCAAGGAAAGTAATAATGAAATCAACAAAATTTGTATGTATTTAAAAATTTGTAAAATTTGTGGGTATTTAATACCCAAGCTAAAATCTAGAGTGCCAATTCCATATATCATGTTTACCAATATTTAAATTTGAAAAAAATTGAGTCTATAATGTTGCTGTTTCAAATCGATTGAGATTTACAGATGATCTTTCGCGTCTAGTCACAACAATCCCACATATTCAGTAGACTTTCCAAGCGAATTGGAAGAAAAATGTTCATATCAGTAGAATTTGAAAGCATTGGAGCTAGACTAATCCAAGTTCAAGCGAAAACAAAGCATGTTGCTCTAAATATAGACGCAGCCGTTGCGTATCACTGAGAGTTGAAAGAGAGAGAGAGAACGTGTGAGAGCGTGAGAAGGTGATAGTGATTGTAAGGGAGTGAGAGAGAAAGCGTTTGAGAGCGAGTAGTGTGAGGCTCCTATTTTTCCATTATTTAATCATTGAGGATCGTATAAGAGCCGAGCTTGCTACAAAAGCTGCAAAAACATCAAACACATTTTTTATAGCCCACGTTGAGGTGATTTAACGTCAGCATACATCAGCACTGATGTTGTAGTTTTTAATATTTTGTATTATTCGTATCATTGACGGGCTCCGGTTTTGAGAATACTGTGAAAAGACTTCTCATTACGGTTCACGTTAAAATGACAGTATTTGATTAACATTGGTGTTGCTATCCTTGTCTTAAGGAGCGTAAAGAACACGCCACGAAAACGCTCCGATCATGAACGTTAAGGTGCGTACAGACTTACGCTCTGCTCCGCAAACGAACGTTACACGAGCAGATCGCAAGATGATCGCAGGTCGAGCAAGAGCACAACAGATTTGATTTTTATACCAGTAGTTCTGTGAACAGTAGACCTCACGCAGTTTTCTCTTCCACAAGTATTTGATGTCACCTTTTCTAGTTGAATTTCACAATTCAAAATTCAATCATAATTTACTCTTAAAAACTGTAATTTGTTTTCTCCAAGATCAAAAACTCACTTATGTTAATAAACTCAGTTCACGTTTGAATTTGAATCCCATATGATAATTTATTCAGTTCCGTGATAATCTTCCCATCTGATAAAAATATTTCTCAACTATTTTAAAATTAATTTTTTTTCAATCAGAAGTATTATAATTTCTTCAGCATTATTTAGTTCATTTGATCATTTTTTATTTTATTTTCAATCACCTATTAAATTTGTTTTTCAAATGTGAGAATATTGATACTGATAAGCACGCATCATAAAAAATATTGAAACCCTACCATAATTATAGAAATAGACACGGCCAGACATCTGTTGTAATGCATGCAATGAATAATAATCCACTTGTCAGCTGATTTATTATGAATAATTGTATAGTCTGATCCTATCTTCAAAGTAGATGATATATATAGTGATATCAGAGTATGGAGGAATTCTTTTTCTTTTCATATCCTTAAAATGCAAAAAAACCTTGTGTATACATCGACACGAAGTTGAAAAAGGAATATTCCTGCCAAATCTCATCAGAAACTATCAACACGTTTATTTTGTGACCGTAATCGTGTTACATACAGACAGACAAAAGAAAATCCGAGTTAAAACATAGACTATAATTATAAAATTTTGATAATTAATTTATTAATCATTAATTTGAATAATTTTATATTTTAAAACAGAGATCCCAACTGATCTAAAGAAAACGTTAACCGCGAATGCGCAGCTATTGGCTAGTTTGCGCTACGAATTTGCCAAGCTTGCGCTCTGTTCTTGAGCGACCTGCGATCATCTTGCGAACTGTTCGCGTAACGTTAGTTTGCGGAGCAGAGCATGTCTGTACGCACCTTAACATTCGACAGAGCAAATAGCACTATCCTTCTCTAGCTCTGAAACGTCGCCAGATCGTTTTCTTACAATGCAGAAATGTAATTAATTAAGAAAATACTAAATCTCAATTATGATAATTAAATGTATCATCCAATAATTGATAATTATGTTTTCCTAACGAATAGAATATGATTTATTGTTTTAAACAAGAATAACAGTTAACATTACATCAAATATACCGGTATCAGCTATCCTCTATAGAAGGCAGAGAATCGGCAACGCTGTTCTACCATCTTTCTCCACTGCCGAAATAACGTGGACCTCACTATACGCCCTGTATATTGGTGGTAGGGTATAGATGATTTGAACTGGTTCAATTTATTTTATTCCAGCTTTCTGTTTGAGGAACTTTCCTGAAAGTAGACTATATCATTGTAATTGTTTGATTTCTTAAAAAAATTTGAGTTAAAATTGAATTCGCTTGAATGTTGAGGTATATTGATATTCATCACGTTATAGACTCTGTAAAAATGATGAGAAATCGTTCATCATAATTATAATGAAAATTTAGATGTCATGATAATTTTTCCATAAATTATTGCGAATTGAATAATTGTTTAGTACATATTTTTGCGTTGGATTTCTCACGGTCTGCCCTCGATTAGCTTATTACAATAGCGAGATCTGTGCAAGTGGAGAAATGTAGAACATAGGCCTTGTATTGTTTCTGTAATAAATTTGCAGTTATCCAAGCTTAAGTGTGAATGCCACGGTGTCATTGGAAGTATGTCTTTAAGAATAGATTTTAAGGTGAACTATAAAACACGGTTCTGATGAATAAATCAGTGCTACTTTGTAAAAATTTTAAATAAATAAATTAAATAAATAAAATAAAATAAAATAAGCCGCAGATTACGTTCTCTACATTTCATTAGCTTACTATGAGCAGAGAGGATATAATACTCTATTTTGTAGTTTTGTATTTCACTCTATTATTTGTACATTGGATTAGAGTTCTTCATTCATGAAAATATTGTAAGAAAACGTATTGAAATCTTAAAAAACTGAAGATTAGGCCTATCTTTGGTGAATTAAGAATTAACCATCCTTGGTAAATTAAGAATCGATATGCAAAATATCAAGTTAATCAGTCCAGTAGTTCAGACATGATGATGCGTCTTCATGAATTTCCTATTCCGTACGTAACTCTTTCCTTTATTATATTTCAGATAAATGATTAATTACATTGGAATGATTCATAAGAATGTCGTATTTTGTATTTTCTTGTCATATTTTGTGAGGTATGATGCATGACCTCATAAGGTGGATAAGGTATTAAGCATATTTGGCTAGTAATTATTACTGTAAAATAATAATCATGAATGAATAAATAGGCGTGAAATAGGTCCCACGTTTTCCAGACTGTTGAAAAAATCTTGTTGTCACGATTGGGATATTAGATAGGCTAATCTCAAGAAAATGATTCAATTGAAACAATTCATGGAACTTCAAAATACATAGTCATATTTCAAGTTTCATACTTTTTTCATGTACCCCCCCAAAAAAAACTCTAGAGTCTAAATTCTAGAGAATCAGAACCACACTAATAATGTGAAATATAATTTGCAAGTATCTCATTTTTCCATACTGTATTGACTGTAGACGGTACATGACTATAATAAGTGTAACTGGACATATCATATATAACTGAAGGAAATGCCTTTGAAATACATCTACTTTTTGTGTTCGCTCGTGTATAAACTCTTACTCAATTCATATAATAGATCCCTCAGATGCTGGTTCTCTTAAATCTGAAATAACGACCAGTATTTAATCTGAAAGCGAACGTTGTTTACACCGTGTCTTGGAGGAGAGTGCATCGCAACATTTTTTATTATGATTGGACTGCAAGCAGAGTCAAGTTTGCACTTGAAATAGGTTTACTTTGAAAGCACTTTAAATCAGTAATCAACATGGCGTGAAGTTTGTTTAATCTAAACAAATCTCGAGAATTCATTATCATAAACATGGTTTGAATTCCTTTGATGGCACGTGTATGAGAATTATAATTAATAATAATTATTAAACGAAACTCCCAATCAAATGCTGTAAATCACCTTCTGCAACTGCAAATATTGACAACAGGGTAAACAGCTTGTCATTCCCGGGCTGACAAATAATTTCTGTATAGTAGCGCTCATCGAATTTCCATCTAGATGTTTACCCTGTTGACAATATTTGCGGTAGCAAGTCTTCGGGGTGATTTACAGCATTTGATTGGGATTTCTGTTTAATAATAATTATTTATTAATTAGCATCCATCGAGTGAATGGATTTACATGACAATATACATTTCCATAATTCAGATAAAATATGTTTATGGTTCAATATATTTTATATATTTTTATTCATATAGCCAACAAACATTTTGCCTACAGTGTTAGATCTATCTGCTTTTCCTAAAGACAGATTAGATAGATAGATAAATGCCTTTCATTTACACTTTACAATTATTCCAAAAGTGATGTGGACGAAATTGAGGGTAGAAAACTAATACTAATCAAATGCTGACTTTATAACGTGAATCTTTATACTATTGATATTGCGGTTTGCAGGATATTCAAGAACTTGAGTTTTTCTAAAATATATTGTTCAGTTATCAAATAATAATGAATAAATAATCTATTATTGAAGTATTGTTCCAGAGGTTTAGTTGTTGTAAATGATGGTCAAGTTTTCTGTTTGTAAACTGGTCTAGTTGTTTCGACTGATCAGAAGAGCATCGTAGTATTTGTATGCTCAGGTAAGATGTGATAGAAGAGTCTGACAGTCGTATCGACGTTTGTAACGTCACGTTATTCAAAAATTATTCATTTTGAACATGTTGTTTTTGGGCTGATACAGTACCATAGCCGTGTAGACCGCAGTGTAGACCGAGAATCTAATACATGATTGGTGAAAAAGATTTAAAAAAATACCAGCTGATCTTTTTCACCAATCATGCATTAGATTCTAGGCCTACACTGCGACGTTGCAATATCGTAGGCCGGGGCCTTGTATTAGAGGCTGCTATGATAGTACTCATCCCAGAGTTTAGGATCGAACTTGTTGCACCGTAAACAGCATTGCAACAGTACGGATCACTCTCCAAAAGATTTAACTAAAATTTTGGTTTAAACCATCAGCTGACTCAATTGAAACCCATCATAATAAATGTGACCATGCATTGATTAAACGGGTTCAATAGTAAATTTTATCAAAAATAGTTCATTTGAAAGCATCTTATCTATTAAAATTACCAACAATTATTGAAAAAAAAAACAAATTTGGAGAAAGCGACCCTACAAGAGTTGCCATGAACCCTGTGAATGGTTTTTTTTCAGGCGGCTTCATTTGCTAAAACAGGGATGAATCACTTCCCGCACCCAAAACATAAATTCGTCAACCTGCAACCTTATTATTCGTTTATGAAATTACTCATAAACAAGAGCTTTTCTGAACACTAACCCATAACTTTCCCAGTCCAAAAACAGCGAGTTCAGTATGAATTTCTTAAACCAGATATAGAATGGCTAAGATGAATTTGATGGTATATGCTGATAAATGTCATAGGAAAATTGAGAAAATCAGATTCCAATTACAATGGAGAACATTTTTATCAAAATTTTAAATACAGAAAATAATTTCTTCACCCATTGATGCAGTAAATGACAACCTTTCAACTTCACATTTATGATCAGTGAATTGAGAAAATTAATTGCCTTAACGAACCAGTCACCTCAAATCAACTGAAGTCAAATCAAATCTTGAAGTCGAATTTCACTGAAAGTCCCTACAATTTCAGTTGTTTCCGTTGTACAATACATACTTTTAAAATCTCATAAATTAGGCTTTTTCTCTGATTTTTTGTTCTATTCTCTTCGCTGATGAATTCCTTTCTACCGAAGCATTTCGCACAGTCAAATAATGGAGGTGATGGAGGTATATATGCAGCATATGTGCTGATATTTTGACCGGTGAGGGTTCATTGTTCCAGGGCGTTCGCATGACCTTTGACCCTCTGACATTTGCAAATGATGATGATGAACCTGGAAGGTCTGCTCAATGTACATGGCTTTCGTGCTATTCAATCAATCTCAATTTTCTCGTATTTTTCAAACTTGAATTGTTTCAGTAATAGCGGAATAGTTGCATGAAAATGTATGGCGGAATAGTGGTGTAGCAACCGGAACTAGTTTCTAAATTGTGATTGTGATAATTTCATGTTAGGTTGTGTCTAATTAATTTATGTTCTGAATGAAGTAGTGATATCCTTTTATATTCAGGCTTCACACTACTGTAGTCTAAATGTATAAGCCTAAAGATACAAAAAATCACTTCCCTTATACAGGCTACATGATTCAATTGCAAAATTGCAAGTTAATCAGTCCAGTAGCTTAGACATGATGATCTGTCAAACATAATTTTCCTATCCCGTACGTGTATAAACCAGTTCTTTCCTTTATCATAGAATAGATAAGTTCTTCAACTTGGTGCTAACCTAATGAAGTGACAGAGCTCAAATCGTGTTTAGAGACTTTTTTCAACTTGATGCCAACCTGACAAAATTGGACGGGTTATTAATTTAGTTGCCTATTTTAACTATCTGTTTCGAAGTGATAGTCTCTCCAGAATATATTTCTATATTAACATGAGTAGTATGTATTTATGTTCCATGATTAAGATTTGAACATCAATTCTGAAAAATCTAGAAGGAAAATTGATGTTTGGGCTTCGAGGTGCACAATTTTGATATTTTTATAAGGTATGTGCAAAATTTGGCGATCTAAATCATTCCCGTTTTTTCGGTATGCGATCCACAAGTTGACATGTTTTGATGCGAACAAACACAACCCTACTCTCTCTTATTATATAATAAAGGAAAGTACTGGCCCATACATGCACGGGATAGGAAAATTATGTTTGACGCATCATCATGTCTAAACTACTGGACTGAAATTAGCTTGAATCTACTTGGTCTACTTAAAACTTTTCAAGATTCCACTCGGTCAAGTTTTCAATTTGTCAAGTTTTTAAATAGACCTTTGCGGAGCGCGGGTTACCTGCTAGTTATTGAATATTTCAAAGCTGGCTCTCAAACACTCGTGTGAATCAATTGAATAAAGTGATAGGGTAGGTGTTGTGGGGCGTTGATGACATTGATTATCCATCAATGTGATGTGTGTTGACACGTCTCTGCTGGTGTTGGGTCGTTGGCTGAGGTAAGGTCAGAGGTTGAGATGTGTTCACGTAAATGTCAACTCAGAAGCCAACTGAGTGTAGTACGTACATGATTGTCACACTGATGCTAATAATATTCACTTTTTCAAAATTAGGTCAGAAAATGCTGACAGAATCAGCTGTTGTCTTGGTGAACATGATATTTTCGAGCTCAAAATTTATCTGTTTTCACTTTCCTTGCCCTATTACCATAGGTAAGGAAAGTATTGCTTTCCCAAAAAAATTAAGGTACCCCAATTTCTAAATTTCTATACGTTTCAAGGTCCCCTGAGTCCAAAAAAGTGGTTTTTGGGTTTTGGTCTGTGTGTGTGTGTGTTGTGTGTGTGGTGTGTGTGTGTGTGTGTGTGTGTGTGTGTGTGTGTGTGTGTGTGTTGTGTGTGTGTGAGTGTATGTGCGTCTGTGTACACGATATCTCATCTCCCAGTTAACGGAATGACTTGAAATTTGGAACGTAAGGTCCTTACACTATAAGGATCCGACACGAGAATTTCGATCAAATGCAATTCAAGATGGCGGCTAAAATGGCAAAAAAGTTGTCAAAAACAGGGTTTTTCGCGATTTTCTCGAAAACGACTCCAACGATTTTGATCAAATTTATAACTAAAATAGCTAGTCATTGATAAGCTCTATCAACTGTCACAAGTCTTGTATCTGTAAAAATTCCAGGAGCTCCGCCTCATCTATGCAAAGTTTGATTTTAGATTCCCAATTATCAGGCTTCAGATACAATATTAAAAAAAATTCAAGTGGAAAAGATTGAGCATGAAAATTTCTACAATGTTCAGTAACATTTTCACCTAAAATTCAAAATAAGCTCGGAATGCGAGAAAATGTTATTATTCAATTGCAAACGGTTGGCAACTTCTGATTCTATTGAATCTTTCACTATGAAGAGATAGCAGACCTCGTGTATCTCCAGCGTTATTTCCCTGTAACCAGCTGGCTCAGATCTTAGAAAAGTAGACTTGAGATGCGTGGGAACACTACCGTCAGTTGATCAATTTTCATAACGGCAAGGAAAGTTGTGTGAGTGCGCCACACCAGATTTGTATATAATTAGTTTGTGAATTTGAAGTTTGTTCCATGTTTTTACGAAAGTTTCATTATCAATATATCTCAATTAAAAATTGTTTGTTGTATTCTGATTTGTATATCCAGATTGATGATTTGGTGTATAAATTTAAATGTACATAACCTACATAATATTTGGACAATTTGAAGCAAAATTAGGAAATTGAAGAAGTTTTGGGCAATAGCCTGTTTGCTCTATCCAATAAATAAATAATATAAAATTCATTTTTATATTGTCACATAATTCCGACTTTATCATTCCACCTGATTATCATTAGCATGAACATCTTCTTCTTCTTCTCCTTCTTATTATTCTCATCCTTTTCTCTTCTCTTCTCTACCCTCTTCACCGCCCCTTTCCAACCCCTCCTGTAATCCCTCTCCTCCTCCTCTGCTCTTTTCTCTCCACCATCTCCTCATGCTCTACTCATGCTCATTCCTCTACTCTTGACTCTCTAACCTCTTCATCGCCCCTTCTCCTCCCACTTTACCTCTTCTCCGTCCCCTCATCATTCTTTTCTTCTTCTTCCTCCTCCTCCTCCTCCTCCTCCTCCTCCTCTTCCTCCTTCTCCACCTCCTCCTCCTTCTTACCGCTCCACTCCCCCCACCAGCACATAATGACCCAAAAGAAAAGCAGAGAGCTAAGTTCAAACTTCGATAATAGAGACCTGTATAACATAACAAAACCTCTTCCAACATATATATATCCCAACAACAATCTATCATGATTTGCAACAAAAACCAACATATACCCGCACATACAAGGAACCGCCGTTAATAATACCGCAGCAATAGGCAACAATGTCCACATAACAATATCCCCCACCCCCTGTTCAGGACTGATTGCTTGCCCATATATTGGAAAAAATATATATGCCAATATGAGAGGAGTTCATCTTCATCTCTAGAGTTCTTCACTCTGCAGTCAGTTGAATTCTGACAATCGGGTAAATCATGCATAGCTCTGTTCAAGGTAGGCTAATCAGAAGCAGCTATGGGCGGCATTTCAGAAGTATTCTGTAGAACGTTCTTAGCCAGGATCACTGATTGGTTGCCCAGCAACCAAATATTAGGAGTCGGTCACAACGATTTTAGTAACTGTTGAATTGATAGATAATTCTGTAATAATTATTCTAATGAAGCTAGTAAATAATTCTGATTGGTTTCAAAAGCATGAGGACTTTATTGTAAATCGCATGTTATGCTGCTCGAAAACCAGAACTCATTCACTAGGCGAGCGAAGTGGGGCTGAAGTTGTTGACCGAACATAGTGAGGTCTATGTTTTAACTCGGATTTTCTTTCTTCTGTCTGTTTGTATGTAACGCATCTACGGCCAAACGCGTTGATAGAAATTCTATGAGATTTGGCCGGAATATTCCCGTTTTTAACTGCGCGTCGATATTATACACAAGGTTTTTTTCAAGTTTTGCATTATAAGGATAATATGAAAGGGAAATGAATTTCCTCCATACTCCGATATCACTGTATCATCTACTCTGAAGATAGGATTAATCAGACTATAGAATTATTCATAATCAATCAGCTGACAAGAGGATTATTGCATGCATGCATGACACAGATGTCTGGCCGTGTCTATTTCTATAAGGTAGGGTTTCAATATGTTTTATGATGCGTGCCCATCAGTATCAATATTCTCACATTTGAAAAAAATTTAATAGGTGATTGAAAATGAAATAAAACATTATTAAATGAACTAAATAATGCTGAAGATATTATAATATTCTTGATTGAAAAAATTAATTTTAAAATAGTTGAGAAATATTTTTATCAGAAGGAAAGATTATCACGGAACTGGATAAATTGTCATATGGGATACAAATTCAAAAGTGAACTGAGTTATTAACATAAGTGAGTTTTTGATCTTGGAGAAAATTATGTTAAAATTTAAATTACACAGTTTTTAAAGTAAATTATGATTCAACTGTGAATTGTGAATCAACAAGAACAGGTGACATAAGATTACACAGATGTCTGGAGAAGCCAGTCTATTGCTGTATTTCCATAAGGTCTACAATAATTTCAATCAGGTACTTGTGGATGAGAAAACTGCGTGAGGTCTACTGTTCACAGAACTACTAGTAAATATAGTGTAGGCTTGTGTGAATTGAAATAGCGGTTACTGAAAGCGAGCGAAGCGGGGCTGAAGTTGTACAGTGTTTAATAAATATGGGCTAGTGAGAAGTGAGATAGCGTTCACTCAAGGCGAGTGTAACGGGGCTGAATTTGTACAGTGTTCAATAAATATAGGTAGGATAGTATGAGAGACGGTCTTTTCACCCACGCACAAGCCTGGAGCTCATGTGGACATCATTCTCAACAAAAAATAAAGGATAAACATAATGCTGCCCGAAAACCTGAGCTCACTCACAAGGCGAGCGAAGCGGGGCTGAAGTTGTACAGTGCTTAATAAATATGGGCTGGTGAGAAGTGAGATAGCGTTCACTCAAGGCAAGTGTAACGGGGCTGAATTTGTACAGTGTTCAATAAATATAGGTAGGATAGTATGAGAGACTGTCTTATCACCCACGCACAAGCCTGGAGCTCATGTAGACATCATTCTCAACAAAACATAATGCTGCCCGAAAGCCTGAGCTCACTCACAAGGCGAGCGAAGCGGGGCTGAAGTTGTACAGTGCTTAATAAATATGGGCTGGTGAGAAGTGAGATAGCGTTCACTCAAGGCAAGTGTAACGGGGCTGAATTTGTACAGTGTTCAATAAATATAGGTAGGATAGTATGAGAGACTGTCTTATCACCCACGCACAAGCTGGAGCTCATGTAGACATCATTCTCAACAAAACATAATGCTGCCCGAAAGCCTGAGCTCACTCACAAGGCGAGCGAAGCGGGGCTGAAGTTGTACAGTGCTTAATAAATATAGGTAGGCTAGTGAGAGAGCGGTTACTACACTACAAACAGAAGCTGAGAGCGCAGGTCTCAAGTCCAATCAATAGAGGCAAGCAGCTGGGCTCAGTGAGTGGGCGATGTGTAAGAGGGAGAGAGAGTGAGAAAGTGTAAGAGAGAAGGAATGAGTGGGGGAGGGGGAACCAAAAACATCCCACACGGAAGTCGGCGATTCGCAGTTCCCTTCTCTCAGCTATTCGGCTCAATTGACTTGCTGATCTATGTGTTGAATTCGCTGATGATTTCATGAAGGGATCAGCTTTTTCATAAATCGGCCTACTACCTTCAGTTTTTGGCAGTTGAATTTTTTCATTTTCAAAGATAATAATGTATTGTATTTGTTCATTTCATTCATTCAAAAAATTATTACTAGGTAAATATAATATATAATAGGTAAATAATAATAATTTTAAACGGAATTTCTCACATTACATATATGACTGTTTAAAAAGCGTTCATGCACTACTCTGAACAACAATATGAATGAGAGAGTGAAGGATTGTTCAAATTGAAAAAATAGAAGCCATGGAGTCGAGATTGGCCGCCATGTTTTTAATAATTATAGTTGTGTTTGAATTAATATAACTTTTTATGGTACATCTAAAGGGAAATGGGAAGAGCTATCTCATTTTTAAGTTGCTTTATGTGTTTTTAATCCCACTAAAAATGTCTAATCATTTCATTTTTGGACAGAATAATTGAGTTGAATTCTTAAAAGTGAAATGTAACCTAATGGAATCGTATGAAACAAAATGAAATCTTATCTTAATGTAATCTTGGAAATGAGGCTGGTTATAAAATTTGGGAGAACTGTTTTGGGCTGAGTCTGTTACTCTCTATTAGTCATAGCTATATGATTTATAATTTTATTCAGATACCTTAAAGATAGACTCACATGCAGCGCTATTGTCATACTTGGAATTGAAATCGGCCATTGAGAGGGCAACCTGGCATAGGCATTGTGGGTCTATAGGCCTACCTCTTTAAGGTCTTTGATTGTATTGATAAGTAAATGAATAAATAATACTTCACGATGAAGAGAATTTATTTTCTCTCTCTCTCTCTCTCTCTCTCTCTCTCTCTCTCTCTCTCTCTCTCTCTCTCTCTCTCTCTCTCTCTCTCTCTCTCTCTCTCTCTCTCTCTCTCTCTCTCTCTCTCTCTCTCTCTCTCTCTCTCTCTCTCTCTCTCTCTCTCTCTCTCTCTCTCTCTCTCTCTCTCTCTCTCTCTCTCTCTCTCTCTCTCTCTCTCTCTCTCTCTCTCTCTCTCTCTCTCTCTCTCTCTCTCTCTCTCTCTCTCTCTCTCTCTCTCTCTCTCTCTCTCTCTCTCTCTCTCTCTCTCTCTCTCTCTCTCTCTCTCTCTCTCTCTCTCTCTCTCTCTCTCTCTCTCTCTCTCTCTCTCTCTCTCTCTCTCTCTCTCTCTCTCTCTCTCTCTCTCTCTCTCTCTCTCTCTCTCTCTCTCTCTCTCTCTCTCTCTCTCTCTCTCTCTCTCTCTCTCTCTCTCTCTCTCTCTCTCTCTCTCTCTCTCTCTCTCTCTCTCTCTCTCTCTCTCTCTCTCTCTCTCTCTCTCTCTCTCTCTCTCTCTCTCTCTCTCTCTCTCTCTCTCTCTCTCTCTCTCTCTCTCTCTCTCTCTCTCTCTCTCTCTCTCTCTCTCTCTCTCTCTCTCTCTCTCTCTCTCTCTCTCTCTCTCTCTCTCTCTCTCTCTCTCTCTCTCTCTCTCTCTCTCTCTCTCTCTCTCAAGTTTTGAACAAGGGCGAATTTTTCAACGGCTTGGTATCAATTCTGGCCGACCGACTCACAGATAGCATCACTGACATTGTCTCTGTCAAAGTCGAAAAAAAATTAGAAGCTAGGCTGCTTGCAGTTGAAAATGAATTAGCTGCAATGAAGTCTTCCAACGATAAAAAGGAAAAGAAGTTGGAAACTCGCATCGATGGTCTAGCCCAATACCAGCGCCGAAACAACCTACGTATTTTTGGGGTTACCGAGTCGGCGAATGAAGATGTTCTGGAGGTGGTGTCCTCGCTGTTCAAGGATCGACTTGGCATTCAGGACTTCAACCCGAATCTCATAGACCGTTGTCACCGGGTTGGTCGCGAGCGGCCTCCATCCAGTCAGCAGCCGGCAAGGATGCCTCGAGCTATACTTGTAAAGTTTGTGAGCTACCAGACTAGGCGTTGCGTGATCTCAATGAGACAGAAGCTGAGAGGAACTCCTGTCACTATCAAGGAAGACCTCACGCGTCAGAGGTATGAGTTCTGCAGGGAGGTGGCTGAGAGGGTGGGCTGGAAGAATGTGTGGACAATAGATGGACGAGTGCTCTGGAGGGAAGGTGACAGGGTCTTCTCAGGAGAATCAGTGTAAGTGATTCATTAATTCAATTACAGCTATTTACATACAAATGGTTGTATTGTTATGTAAACGGTAGTGAGAAACGAGATAAATTAAGAGGACTCAACTCTAACCAATGTCTTGCTTATAGTAAAAATTGAATATTGATCAATTAGAACTTGAGACTCAAAAACATTTTTTTTTTTTGAAATTTTAAATTGGTTTTATGGATTTTTTTTTTGTTTTTTCTTCATATTGTTTTTTGTTTTATCGCCATTATTTGCTCTTGTTTCTCCCATTAAGCTTTTAATAATTATGAATATGCGTACTTACGTGGCCTTTATTATTTTGTATTAGAATTATTGATTAGAATTCAAAACCTATATTTTTGCACATTCAGATAAGCGGGAACCAGTGTTCAACTTCACGCTATAATCTTATCTTTTAATCCATTATCTTTATTTGCCGAGGTGGCTTCATATAGCTTTTAGATTGCCTTAAGTGACATTATCTGAACTTAATTCTTATTTTATTTTGTTTATTTATTTTTCGAAACATCAACTTATTCCATCTTTCTCTTTTGAAACGTAATTTTTCATCTACATTTTTCCCCTTCACTTTTGTTCATATCACTTTTCATTTCATTCTAATCCTATCAATCAATTCTTTTCCTATCTATCAGCATTTCAATTACGATTTTCATTAGTTTTTTTTTGTGAGTTTTTTTATCTGTAATTCATTCTTACCAATTTATTAGTCTACCAATTACTGTAATAATTAGTTTTATTTGTAGAGCATCTCACTAATACAGTTATAAATATTATGGATGTGACGGATATTAGAAGTAAATTGAATGAGCATGCTGCTTCTTTAAAACTGTGTCATATTAATGCTGAGTCTCTTCCCGGACATTTTGATGATTTCAAAGAAATATTTTCATCTCTTAGCTTCGATGTTATAGGAGTGAGTGAGTCTTGGTTAAAACCTTCATTACATGATAGTTTATTTGACATGAATGGCTTCTCTCTGTTTCGAAATGATCGGATTGGCTTGACCAGAGGTGGGGTGGCGGTTTACGTTCGTTCATCTCTCAGGCCTAGATTAATCAGGTTATCACCACAACCTTATTCAAGATCGCCGGAATTCCTGTTTGTTGAGTTGTCAACTGGTACAATCAAGGTTGTCGTTTGTATTGTATATCGTCCTCCAAACGCAGGACGACTGTCTCTTCTGGAAGAAGCTCTTCTAGAGCAAATTGACACATATCAACACATTATTCTCCTTGGTGACCTAAATTCTGATTTGTTGAAAAATAATTTTGAAAAGAGACAGCTTGTTACGATGGTGAGCTCTATGGGTTTGAATTTTGTAAACAGTACATTGCCAACTTACCATCTACCAAACTCACACACTTTGTTAGACTTAGCAATTGTCAGTGATATTGAGTATGTTTCATTTTTTAGTCAGACACCTGCTCCTTCCTTCTCTCACCATGATCTTATTTATTTAATTTATAATTTGGAATCATCACAGTCCAATTCAACTTTTACATGCAGGAATTTCAAAAACTTCAATATAAACACAGTCTTGGAGGAGGCTATTAATCTCCCATGGCATCATATCGGTATGATTAACGATTTGAATGAAAAGGTTGCGGTATTTAATCAAATGGTTACTGATATATTTGATAAACATGCTCCTATGAGTACAGTTCGTCCACGCCATAAATCAACTCCCTGGATTGATTCTGAGATTCTGGACGCTAGACGTGAGAGGGATAGAGTTCGGAGGAGATTCAAATCGACTAGAAGTGAGGCTGATTTCAATTCATTTAAAATTCTACGCAATAGAGTCAAATCCTTGTGTCGTAATGCGAAGCTTCGTTACTATCATACCCAATTCAATCGAGGTAAGTCAATGGGCGCTCTGTGGAACAACGTTCGCAGACTTGGAGCACATCAACCTAAACAGCAGCATGAGATGCTAGCAGATCTTTCACTTGATGAGCTCAATGACTATTTTGTTGTCCCACCTGCACAGATTGCTACAGCTGATTTTCTGCACGATCAACTTGTTAATCAATGTCAACATACACCTCCGGAAGAATCATTCTTTTTTGAATATGTGTTTCCTGCAGAAATCTCTCAGAATATTCTTGCCATCAATAAAAATTCCATGGGTGTGGACAGGATTCCTATAGATTTTTATAAGAAACTACTTCCCATCATATTACCTACTATCACCCATATTTTCAATTTTTCGCTGCAGTCAAGTATTGTTCCTGATTTATGGAAGCAATCAGTGGTCAAGCCTATACCTAAGAAAAAGAATGCATGTATTCCTGCTGATTTTAGACCTATCAATATCCTATGCTCCATCTCTAAAGCCTTTGAGCGTACTGTTCATAGGCAAGTTGTCAGGCATTTGGCTGGCTTTGAATTTTTTGCAAAACATCAATCTGGTTTTCGTCCGAATTACAGTACCTGTACTGCTCTTCTGAAGATGACAGATGATATCAGAGCTGCAATGGATGGAAGGCAGGCTACATTGCTTGTTCAATTCGACTTCTCTAAAGCATTTGATAGTGTCAATCACACCCTTTTGCTCCATAAATTGAAAAACCAGTGTCAATTTTCTGACTCTGCGGTAAGGTGGTTTTCTTCATATCTTTCTGATCGTCACCAAGCTGTTAGTGGAAATTCAAACAACTTTTCATCATGGTTACCAGTCAATGAGGGAGTTCCCCAGGGATCAGTTTTGGGACCCCTCCTCTTCTCAGTATACATCAACAATGTCTCTATGATATTTTCTCATGCCAACTACCATCTCTTTGCTGATGATTTGATAATATATTCCCATTTTCCTGTGCAACACTTTCATCAATCCATAGATCACATGAATTCGGATATTGCTAGACTGGTAGAGTGGTCTGATGCACACGGGTTGAGATTGAATCCAGTGAAAACCAAATGTATGATTGTTGGTCATCCCAGATTGACGAATAACTTGGATCTGGCCAACTCTCCGGCTGTGGTCATCAGTGGTATAGAAATACCATATTCTCAGTGCCTTAAGGTTCTGGGCATCTTGATTGATAGTTCTCTGAGTTGGCATGAGCAAACCACGCATGTGTGCAATAGAGTCTTTAGTGGAATGCATCAGCTTAAAAGGATCAGAAACTATTTACCGAAATCTGTTAGAGTTACATTGGTGAACGCTTTGATCCTTCCATTTCTCTTTTACTGTTCAATTGTCTACGGTGATCTATCAGATGAACTGAATGATCGATTGCAGAGATCCATGAATTTCGCTGTGAGGTTCATATATGATGCAAGAAGGGATGCACATATTACTCCTTTCTTCAACGATCTTAACTGGCTTAAATTGAAGGAACGAAGAAAATTCTTCATTCTATGTCTGACATATAAACTATTGGTTCTAAATGACGGTCCAGAGTATCTTCGTGAGGCTTTCACCTTCATGACTGATGTAAATCCACAACGTCGAACAAGAGCTCATCGCTATAAGTTACAGATACCTCTGCATCGTACAGTATTTTTTAATAAATCTTTTGTTGTTAAAGCCTCAAGAGAGTGGAATGATTTGCCTGATCATATAGTTCTTTGTGGTTCGTTTAAACTTTTCAAAAAGAAGTTGTACCAGCATCTTGGTAATTATACAGTTTGAGGGGGGATGACTTGAAACAGGGTGTGAGCTTGTCAATAATTTGATTGTAAATTGGAACGTACATAGACCGTTAACATAAACTTCAGTGTGAGAATATGTTTTTGTTATTCTCAGTTATTATTAAGTTTTCTTTCATTAGTATTATTTTTTAATCTTTTATATTTCATCTATATCTGTCTGCTTGGGAAATCAAAAATTCTATATAATGTATTCATGAATTTTCATTAATTCAATAACATTTATAAATCATATTTATTGAATTGGCTCAGAAGCAGGCGTAAACAAGAATTGAATTGATTCATATTCATATCATTTCTTCAATTTCTCTTCTTCTTCTACTTTCTCATCTCTCTTACTTTTCTCCTTATTTCATTCTCTACTCTCTCTTTTTCATAACATGATCTTTATTATCTACTTATAATTATCTTAATCTATATTATCTAATTTAATTCTATTTTAACTTCCAACAGTTAACTGTTTTTATTTGTAATACTTATATTCTTGTTCATTTGAATACTGTTGTATCTTGTTTACTTGTTTTGTATTGTACTGTTGTTTAGTGCAACGGGTCTATCGAGACCTAGCACGTCAACCTAAACAGCAGCATGAGATGCCAGCAGATCTTTCACTTGATGAGCTCAATGACTATTTTGTTGTCCCACCTGCACAGATTGCTACAGCTGATTTTCTGCACGATCAACTTGTTAATCAATGTCAACATACACCTCCGGAAGAATCATTCTTTTTTGAATATGTGTTTCCTGCAGAAATCTCTCAGAATATTCTTGCCATCAATAAAAATTCCATGGGTGTGGACAGGATTCCTATAGATTTTTATAAGAAACTACTTCCCATCATATTACCTACTATCACCCATATTTTCAATTTTTCGCTGCAGTCAAGTATTGTTCCTGATTTATGGAAGCAATCAGTGGTCAAGCCTATACCTAAGAAAAAGAATGCATGTATTCCTGCTGATTTTAGACCTATCAATATCCTATGCTCCATCTCTAAAGCCTTTGAGCGTACTGTTCATAGGCAAGTTGTCAGGCATTTGGCTGGCTTTGAATTTTTTGCAAAACATCAATCTGGTTTTCGTCCGAATTACAGTACCTGTACTGCTCTTCTGAAGATGACAGATGATATCAGAGCTGCAATGGATGGAAGGCAGGCTACATTGCTTGTTCAATTCGACTTCTCTAAAGCATTTGATAGTGTCAATCACACCCTTTTGCTCCATAAATTGAAAAACCAGTGTCAATTTTCTGACTCTGCGGTAAGGTGGTTTTCTTCATATCTTTCTGATCGTCACCAAGCTGTTAGTGGAAATTCAAACAACTTTTCATCATGGTTACCAGTCAATGAGGGAGTTCCCCAGGGATCAGTTTTGGGACCCCTCCTCTTCTCAGTATACATCAACAATGTCTCTATGATATTTTCTCATGCCAACTACCATCTCTTTGCTGATGATTTGATAATATATTCCCATTTTCCTGTGCAACACTTTCATCAATCCATAGATCACATGAATTCGGATATTGCTAGACTGGTAGAGTGGTCTGATGCACACGGGTTGAGATTGAATCCAGTGAAAACCAAATGTATGATTGTTGGTCATCCCAGATTGACGAATAACTTGGATCTGGCCAACTCTCCGGCTGTGGTCATCAGTGGTATAGAAATACCATATTCTCAGTGCCTTAAGGTTCTGGGCATCTTGATTGATAGTTCTCTGAGTTGGCATGAGCAAACCACGCATGTGTGCAATAGAGTCTTTAGTGGAATGCATCAGCTTAAAAGGATCAGAAACTATTTACCGAAATCTGTTAGAGTTACATTGGTGAACGCTTTGATCCTTCCATTTCTCTTTTACTGTTCAATTGTCTACGGTGATCTATCAGATGAACTGAATGATCGATTGCAGAGATCCATGAATTTCGCTGTGAGGTTCATATATGATGCAAGAAGGGATGCACATATTACTCCTTTCTTCAACGATCTTAACTGGCTTAAATTGAAGGAACGAAGAAAATTCTTCATTCTATGTCTGACATATAAACTATTGGTTCTAAATGACGGTCCAGAGTATCTTCGTGAGGCTTTCACCTTCATGACTGATGTAAATCCACAACGTCGAACAAGAGCTCATCGCTATAAGTTACAGATACCTCTGCATCGTACAGTATTTTTTAATAAATCTTTTGTTGTTAAAGCCTCAAGAGAGTGGAATGATTTGCCTGATCATATAGTTCTTTGTGGTTCGTTTAAACTTTTCAAAAAGAAGTTGTACCAGCATCTTGGTAATTATACAGTTTGAGGGGGGATGACTTGAAACAGGGTGTGAGCTTGTCAATAATTTGATTGTAAATTGGAACGTACATAGACCGTTAACATAAACTTCAGTGTGAGAATATGTTTTTGTTATTCTCAGTTATTATTAAGTTTTCTTTCATTAGTATTATTTTTTAATCTTTTATATTTCATCTATATCTGTCTGCTTGGGAAATCAAAAATTCTATATAATGTATTCATGAATTTTCATTAATATATATATATATATATATATATATATATATATATATATATATATATATATATATATATATATATATATATATATATATATATATATATATATATATATATATATATATATATATATATATATATATATATATATATATATATATATATATATATATATATATATATATATATATATATATATATATATATATATATATATATATATATATATATATATATATATATATATATATATATATATATATATATATATATATATATATATATATATATATATATATATATATATATATATATATATATATATATATATATATATATATATATATATATATATATATATATATATATATATATATATATATATATATATATATATATATATATATATATATATATATATATATATATATATATATATATATATATATATATATATATATATATATATATATATATATATATTTTTTTGTATTTTTTGTTATGTTTTTATTCCATAGGATTGGATGTAGTGCTCTTATCATATTTTTTCCCTTCCTCATCTTCCCCATGATATCCACTCTATCCCTTCCATCATCACTAATAACAACGCCGAGGTACTTGTACTCCTTAACATTTCTAATCAATCCATTTTCAGTTTCAATATCCTGTCCTGTGCCTCCGAACTGCATATATTGTGTCTTTTCTGAGTTAACCTCCAAGCCCCATTTTTTTTATTCTTCTATCAATTTTATTATCATATAGGTGAATTCTATCATATTAAATTAAGCGAGCAATTTCTGTATTTATAAATCTGGTTATTTTTATTTCTGGCTACTTTTATATCTGGTTATTCATGTTTAACGGATCTCGAAAACGGCTCTAACGATTTTCACGAAATTTGGAACATAGTAGGTTTATGATATAAAGATTCGATTGCACTAGGTCTCATCCTTGAGAAAACTCGCTGAACGACATTAAACGGATAATCCATCCTTGGCTGAAACAGCTGTGGATAGTAAAAAAGTGAGTATGTGATAGATCAAAATATCGCATCCCCGAAATTCATAAGATAACATATAGCCAGCTGTGAAATATAAACACAATCATTTTAGAGAATTGTGTTCTGTTTATCAATAAATAAAAATAACGAGCGAATCTCGGTGCCCTGATATTGACTGTATTATGTAAATGGAATCCCTATAAGGCCAGTTACACACACATCGATACTTGGACGTAAGATTTTTTGCCGTCCTCATAAATTCTATTAGATTGAACAGATGATGTTTGGCAAGTTCCATTTAATCCATGATTCCATGGTAGAATTCATGTGGACGGCCAAAAATCGATGTGATAAGCCAGTCACTCATCGATTTTTGTTTGTACGATATTTTGCGTCCTCATGAATTCTTAAATGGAACTTGACGTACCTCATCTGTTCTAATCTAATTCAATAGAATTTATAAGGACGGCCAATAAACGTCCAAAAATCGATATGTCTACTGGCTTTATGAAAACACTATAAAGTGAGAAAATCGTGTTGAGCGGGTGTGCCTACCTTTATTGATGAAGGCGCAGCTAATTGAAGTACGCCAACCAACGGAAAGCGCGCCAATTTCAAACGGAACTTGGTACCGAATTGAATGCTGCAACAATGTCAGATAGCATCTATTATTCCATTCACACAAATTGGTTATTCTATTGAAACAAATACGAACCATTCACCTTGCCATAGGAATGAAGCTGTATTTAACACCAAATTGAAATTGTTACTTTAAGAAGGCAATGCACAATGAGCCCTTATTAACTTAATAGGAACTTCACCATATACATTCACTCCTACTAGAAACTTTTCAGTGTCTCTAGCGATTGGATTACCCATACGATTTTACATAGAGTTCTCCTAATTGAAGAATAGGAATGATAAATATGACAGATGAATTTTCTAATAATAATTGTGAAAAAAAAGATCTAGAATTTGAATGAATAGTATGCAACACTTTGCCTATGGTAACAAGTACTCATTGCACAGGTCAACTTGTTGAAGGTAATGCACATTACCAGCTGGGATCTAATTGGTAATTAGTAAGTGCTTGTCTAGTGATGGTGTGAATGTGTCTGCTCAAGGACATATCAACTGATGATGCTTTGTCAATCAGACAATCATTTCGCACAAGCTTTGTCAATTGCTATGACGTCACTACACATCAACATTTGTGAATAGCTGTGACGTCACTAAACTACGCATGTAATGCAAAATTACGTCGCATTACAACGTAAGTATACTTTTTCCAAATATGCGTATAGAAGGAGTAGAAATTATATCTGATATGTTGGGAAGATATTAAGATTAGTAGTGAGATTCCTTCATTCATCTATTTTATTCAATGACAAAAAAACACGAGTTAAAGAAAAAATCTTACTATTCCTAAAACAATATTGAAAAATAATGGCCCATATGAATAAAACCAGAGCAAATGCTCATGAGCATTGAGCATAAGGTTTTGCTCATGAGCAAAAGGTAGAAGCAAAAGCATTTGCTCATTTTGATATGAATAAGCTTTACCTTATGCTCCTGAACTCTGGAGCAAATGCTCATGTATTTTGAAGATTTTTCATCAGCTGATTCGCTTTCGTAGCCTTAATTTGTATTTATAGCTCACGGAAGCGCTAAATATGCAAACAGAAACAGGGGGCACGGCTTGTGTTTGCGTCGTCTGCTCTTTTTTCTATTTTATGAATACAGTTTTAGGTTAGTTGAGTTTAAAATTTTGAAATAATAGCGTGAAAAAATGTCATCTCTATAATAATCTTCAGCATATTCTTATAATATCAATAGCCATCTTATAATCGTCTACACTCTCATATTCTTAAATGCCTATTTTGTGATGACTATCTTTATAACAGGTAGCTTTTGTATTTATTCTTTTGTAGGAATAATGGTGATATATATCATGGTTGAATCCAAAAAGAGTTTTATAGTTCTGCACTATTGGTTGTGATAGTATCTGGTATAGTTTCCTCTTCCTCATACGAATTAGTTGAGCCATTTTACTATGAGCAAAATGTGATAAGCTGCTCTAGACTAGACTCACCTTTTTTGTAGCATTTGCTTCAAAAGTTGAGCAAATGCTCTAGTTTATTCATACAATTTTGAGCAAAAGCTTTTACTTTTGAGCAAATGCTCAAACTATTTTTTTGATGAGCATGAGCAAAAGGTTTTGCTCACGTTTATTCATAGAAAATGAAGCAAATGCTCCATATTTTAGAAGTATGAGCAAATACTCAACTTTATTCATATGGCCCATTGTCCAAATTTCTGTTCATGACAAAGATTTTTTACTCCAATAGTCCAGAAGAAAGAAAATTATCAATTTTGGATTTTGAAGATTTGGTAATTATTTTGAAACTTTATGATTCAATAAGTATGATTCATGAAGCTCTATAGTAGCCATTTTCCTTTTTCACTCGCCTTTTATAGTAGTTAGCTGTTATCCAAGTCATAACAGTATAGTGGAATCAACAATCATTATATAGTCAATGGAAATAATGGGACAATTATATAGCTCTACCGCTTTCTATACTGAATACGGTAGCTGTGATTTAAGTCATCCCAGTAAATCTTATATACAATTAATATTGTTGATTCTTGTTCATATTGATCAATCATATTCCAAGTTATATTAATGAAAACAATATAAAACCTTTAGTGATCTTTTATCAAAACTATTGAATGAAAAATACTAAGAAATTGTCAAAAAACCACTGATTTATTGATAATTAGAAAGACCGGTTTCGGTTATTACACCATTGTCAATCTCTGATAAACTAAAACTAAATACAAGAGCAGCAGAATTTATACTAGTTTTATTAAAACATTTTAACTTTTCGGTTAAAATGTTTCAAAGTTTTTAAGAGAGTACTACAAGTTTTATATTGTTTTTATTTATTTGAATAAAGTAGCCCCTATAATTGAAGTGATTCCAAGTATATGAAGTCCATCAAGAAGATATATCTTGTCAAGATTTTTTGTTACATTTTACAATTTAGATGTGATATTCTTGTCTCTTCATAGACTACCAGCGATTTGGCAACTGATGTGTAAAGTTGGAAAAGGATAGATTTGCTTTGTCTAATGACCATTGTTAATAGTTGCTAACTTCTGGTATTTCATTATGTTAGTTCATAGACAAGAAGTTATTAGACAATGGTGTGGAGTTGGAGAAGGATAGAGCTATCTGCTTTGTCCAGTGACAGACAAGGAAAGCAAACCAATGTTAATCAGGTGCTGCCTTTATAACGTGAATCTATATATATAAAAGCGAAATTGCACTCACTCACTGACTGACTGACTCACTCACTCACTCACTCACTCACTCACTCACTCACTCACTCGCAGAACTAAAAATCTACCGGACCAAAAACGTTCAAATTTGGTAGGTATGTTCAGTTGGCCCTTTAGAGGCGCACTAAGAAATCTTTTGGCAATATTTTAACTCTAAGGGTGGTTTTTAAGGGTTCAAAGTTCGTCTTTTAGCATGTATATTCTTCTTCTCCCAATCTCTTAATTATAATTGAAATTTCCATATCATATCATATGTTACTATAGAGCTATAATCTAGATAGAGTACCTCTTCGAAACAGTTGTTAACTGGCAACTAAATTAATAATTTTGTCAGGTTGGCATTAAGTTGAGTTGACTTTGTTAGGTTGGCACCAAGTTGAAGATTTAAATGCATTTATCGCGAAAAAATTGATTGGGCACTGCTACTTCAATCCTGGAAATATTATATTACTAGCCGTCAGGCTCGTTTCGCTCGCCATATCCGTTTAGCCAGACGTTTAGTCTGGACCCCCGACTGGATTGTCCTAACATATGATAAAAATGCTAAATGAAAAATGCAGGCGAGCGAAGCGAGCCTGCTGATCTCATTCTTGGACGATCCAGTCGGGGGTCCAGGGGGCGGAGCCCCCTGGCTAGACGGATATGGCGAGCGATGCGAGCCTGACGGCTAGTGTCACTATAAAGATACTCACTTTTCTCACTACGGCTACTATTCCTTTATACTTTATAGGGTGACTACAACTATTGAAACACAATAGAAAAAATAATAAAGAAAGTACTTGACAACTTTTGTGTTCACTACAGAGAATTATTTTACACAAAGACTATTAAATTTATTGAAACACTGTAAAAAAGTGTACTTTATAACTTTTATTGTGTTAACTATGGAGAAGATGCATTTTACACAAACAAAGACTGGAATTTAAGGTTGTGAGTGACAGTAATATTATTGAAGTGAGGAGCTTCCTCGGCGGAGGAAGGTCAATTCGGTTGTTATAGGGGCTGCACTGTTCTACACCTGTTGATAGGGCAGGGCCTACCTACATACACACTCTGCCGAGTCCTAGTACTTAATAAATTAGAGGTCGTTCACCTTTGCTTTCCAATACAATACTCTTACAGTACAACCATAGAGAAACAATAGCATAAGTAGATATCCCATGGTATAGGGCGTTTTTGTCGCAACTTTTACTGTTATCTCAAGCTGATAGTCCACGTAGTTCTTTCCTGTGAAGCTGTATGACGCTGGTAGTGTCTCATATTGTGCCGTTCATACACTCTTACCCGGTCAAAACAGTGAAAATAGGCAATAATCGACAGTAATCGGCTTGAGATAACAGTAAAAGTTGCGACATAAACGCCCTATACCATGGGATATCTACTTACGCTATTGTTTCTCTATGGTACAACATAGGGCACGGTCTGGGAACACGAAAAAGTGGTAAATTGTTCTAATTTCACTTGTTTCCAAATTGTTCAATCACGTGACTGGTGCAAAATGTTCCCATGGAACGCCGTTTAAAAATCGTTGGCTCAAGCTTTTGGCGCGCACTTATGAAGTTGATTTATACCAAAATGTGCCGTTTACTAGCTGCGTGAATGAACAAAAGCTGTTTTACAAACTCACCGTCTAGAAAAGTGTGTATTTCTTTCATTCCATTACTCTCAAATTTTCTATAGAGAAAAATTCATTTAACGAATGGTTATCAAACATCATTATGTTGGTTATGTATTCTATGGTAAACAAACAACTATTAGGGCTTGCGCAGAGAAGCAAGCAGACTACAATTCAATCGACCAATGAGAGCTCAGAAAGTTTGAGCTGTCACAATTTACCAGGCTTCGACGGTTGGGCAGGAGTAACGGTGATGACGGTGTTACAACCAAAACTATTTCTTCAAACATATTATAACAAATGAGTAGTGATTTCTAAATATTGAATAAAACGTTTCAATATTAGAGAAATCACAGAGTTCGCTGATTTTTCCTGAGTTTGAAACTGAATTTCAAACTTTCAAATTTTAGGAAAGTTATCTTGACACAAACGTCTTGCTTCAGTACTATTACAGTGTCCCATTTCATACATTTAATGCATGTCAGCTAATTCGGAGTATGAATAATGTCTAAAATTACCTGCCATTTTTTAAAAAGTTGACAATCAACACAAAAGCAAAGTGAAATGGTTACAAATAACTGGTTAATAGAATAAACAAAACACAACGCGGTTACAGTAGGCCTAACTTACAGTTTGTTGTTTTGTTCAACAGTGACCTAAATAATTTCTGAAAATAATTTTCACCTGATAATTTGTTTTGAATATTTTCTTATTTAAAACAAAATAAATCAGCTGTTTTGGAACAGCTGTTATTTTAATCCATGTTTTATTTGCAATCAGCTACAACCTATCAATGAGTTATTAGTTCTCTCCTCATAAAACAGCAAATTTTTATGGTGTAATGTACTACATAAGAAAACATTTTATTCAAATTCAGTTTACACAGCTTACTTAATTCTCTTCAGAATTTGATTCTCTACAATTTTTATTGCAAAAATTATTTGTTTACAACTGGTCATTAAAGAAAGTTATTGGGCATCAAACGTAGAAGTCTGTGTTTTTCTACTTGGATTTTTTGCATATTTCAACTTTTTCCTCGAAACCTACTCACACTACAGCTTCCAGACTAGTTTAATTCAATTTTTCAGATATTTTTCCTTATGAAAATCCAGCATAAGTCTTTCAAAAACTAGTCCCCAAACAATTCAGCATCGGTGTATTTCACCAGAGGAACTGAATTCCGGGCGAAATCTTTCACTCTGTATAGTTCGCTAATGAAGAGTTTATGGATATATGCTTATGAGAACTTTTTTTCTTATTTTTACCTCTACTATCACGTATTAAATTATTTTACCATAATTAAGAATCACTCTGTATATATTGAATTACATTTATACTCTCATTTATTATAACATGTTACAATGAATGAGTGATTTCTCCAATATTGAATAAAGCGTCTATAGATATTGGATAAATCACTGAGTTTCCTGAGTTTAAAACCCTTGATAACGGTGTAGCGACCAAAACTAGTTTCTCAAACAGTTTTTAATGAATGAGTGTTTTCACCAATATGAAGACGATCTTCCAATATTCTCGAGGATACAAATTCCTTTCCAAATCGTGTGTGGGAGTTGCAGCTCAATACTAACTCTCCCTCTCTCCGTCCCTCGCCCTTGCTAAAGCAGATCGATAAATTAATAAAGCAGAAGGGGTGATAAAGACATGTGCCATTTGTTGACTCACTCAACACTCGTTGTCCTGTTCATTTTTCAGTTAAATATTGATGCTTCGCTAATGTAATAAGGAAGAAATAATAGAGTTGTTAGAAGTTGAGTCCCATTGACGTGTGTCAAATTGTAGCGATCAATTGTTGGAGTGGAGTGTAAAAGTGTGACAACTATGCGCCCTAGAGGAGAATAGAATATAATAGAATGGCTTTCACAAAATCATGTATGATTTTTATTACTAGTGAGCCCTTTAGAAACTTCCTTGAAGATCGAACCACCTTTCCCCTTATTATCTTTACGGATGAAATTGTCTATAGTGAAGTCCACGTTATAATGGCAGTGGAGAAAGATCCTCTGTCTAGTCAATGCCTTCTAAAGATGGTAGCTGATACATGTTTATTGATGTAATATTAACTGTTCATTCACGTTTAACACAATCAATCATATTCTATGAACCAAGAAATTATATTTTTCAATAATTTCAAAATAAATTTTCAGAATTGAGATGAAATATTTTTGTTAATTAATTATTATCAATTCTACATTGTTGAAAGCGACAACATTGTTTATGCATTTTTCTCAAGAATATTACGGAGCTCCTGCAATTCTCCCAGAAATGAGACTCTGTCAGTAGTTGATTGGGCTTATAAATAAATCTATGGTTTAGATAGATATTTAACTATATCTGTAGTTATAGATATAACTATAGATATAGTTATATATATATATACTGGTATTAAAAATTTGAAGAAACCCGTTAGAGACGTTTTCGAGAAAACCGTGTTTTTTAGTCATTATCCGCTATTTTTTCCGCATATTGCATTGAATTTTATTGAGTTTCTTATTGTCGGATCCTCATGGTATAAGGACCTGAAGTTTAAAATTTCAAGTCATTTGGTTCATTAGGAATGGAGTTATCGTGTTCGCAAACATACACACACCCACACAGACCAACACCCAAAAATCATGTTTTTGGACTCAGGAGACCTTGAAACGTATAGAAAACTTGAAATTAGGGTACCTTAACTTTTTTCGGAATGCAATACTTTCCTTACCTATGGTAGTAGGGCAAGGAAAGTAAGAAAATCTAAGTACCCTTTTTCAACTTTATTTTATTTCTCACATTATAATGACTCATATTGAATTTGTATTAGCAACTCTCACATGCGCACAGGATTTTCCTTGCATATGATTGGTTTCTTATAGTTTTGCCGAAAGTTTTGTTTTTTTGTATACTTATTGTCATGAAGAACCAATAAATTATTTTCGGAAAGCATTACCATAGGTAAGGAAAGTAATAAGCAAGAATATTCGCGCTATATACAGTACCATGAATAATGAATGCACTTATGATTTTCCTCTTCTTTCTTTGATCTTCTAATGATTTAACAATTTATCCGAAAATTCCACTAATAGTGTTTGTTATTTTTTCAGGTACACAAAAATGACTGGAATATTGGATACGCATAGCCGAAAAAATACTTTCCTGAACTTCTATTTCCTGTGAGTAGTAGCCTAGTCAGTATCATTGGGAAAATAAAGGTGGATGTCAAGAAGACTTTTGGTTACGTTTGGTAAATTAATATTGAATGAACTATTAGTAAAGTTAAGAAACTCTGACACCAGACCTGAGCAATACAGATCACATGATATTGTCATATAGTCCAGTCAACGGAAGATTATAGAGGGAAAAGTTTGGAACACAATTTTTGACCCCGCAGTTCTTTTAAGGACAGTAAGGGGGTAAACATATAAAAAGTCCTCACTCCTCCCCCCTGTGCTAAAGTGGTGGGGGTGGTTTGAAAGTACCATATTTTGAACATATCTCGAACAATATGCGTATTTCGGAAATTTTTGTCATTTTCAAAATTGAAGCTTCCAAATTAGCCTACAAGTTTCATTTGTAACTTTTCCCATATCGCTCATAGTTTTCTAGGTATAAAGCCAAAAAGATGAAAAATCGGAGCCGGAAGGGTTTTTCTTCAAAATTGGACATCTTCGAGAGCTGATACCTAGAAAACTACGAGAGATGTGGAAAAATGTTAAGGATGAAATATGCAGGCTAACTTGTAAGTTTCAATTTTGTATCTGACAAAAATTTCCGAAATATGTATATTGTTCTAAATATGTGCAAAACACCAAAATTTGGTACTTTCAAACCAAACCCCACCTCCTTAGCACAGGGGTTAGGAGTGAGGACTTTTGATATATTTACCCCCTTACTATCCTTAGAAGAGCTGCGGGGTCGAAAATTGTGTTCCAAACTTTTCCCTCTATACCTTTTTTTGAGCATTCATTGCCTGGACTAATAGTTTATTATTGAAATTGAGAATAAAAATACTAATTGACTGAACGAAGTGAGGTCTAAGATTCAAGTCGACGGTTTGGCATTTCTCTTAATGTTTAAATGTTTATATATGTTTATATGTTGCGCATTTACGGCGAAACGCGGTGATAGATTTTCATGAAATTTGACAGGTATGTTCCTTTTTAAATTGCGCGTCGACGTATATACAAGGTTTTTTGGAAATTTTGCATTTCAAGGATAATATAAAAGGAAAAAGGAGCCACCTTCATACGCCAATATTAGAGTAAAAATCAGACTATAGAATATTATTCATCATGAATCAGCTGACAAGTGATTACACAGATGTGTGGAGAAGCTAGTCTATTACTGTATTTGTATAAGGTCTATAGTTTCAATCAAATACCTTGAAGAGGTAGCATCTTTAAGCTGGGTTTACACCTAAGTTATTAACAAAATGTTATTAACTTAATCCTTATAGATTGTATTAGATTGAACGCAAGTTGACAAACACACAATCATGTTCATCATGTGTATGATAAGTTATGTTCAATCTAATATAATCTATAAGGATTGAGTTATTAACATTTTGTTAATAAATTTGGTCTAATCGCAGCTTTAAGGTCTTTGGTTTCAATATTTTGTTTTGCAGTCATGGTATTATTATGCGTGTCCATCAGTATCAATATTCTCACATTCGAAAAAACCAAATTTAATAGGTGATTAAAAATAATCAAATGAACTAAATAATGCTGAAGAAATTTATAATATTTTTGATTGAAAAAAATTAATTCTCATTAGATGGAAAGATTATCATGGAACTGGATGAATATTATATAAATTCTGGACTAGAAATATATTCTATTCATTGTTTAAATTAGCATAAATATTAATAAATTATAAACGTGAACTGATTTTGTTAACATTCAAAACAGTTGACATCAGGTACTTGTGGATGAGAATACTGCGTGAGGTCTACTGTTCACAGAACTACTAGTGTATGTAGGCTATCAATAAATGTGTCTCGCATTATACAAAATGTAACGTCCAATTTTCATTTCAAGTTCATTTCGAATAATACCGTATAAGTTTCACCCATCTTCTGTGGAGAAATAAATAATTTCAAAGAAAAATTTGACTTAGACATTTGTACATACTCGAAGGACCAGCGATCTCATCAAAGATGTTTCTCGACTCAAAATTTCTGCTGTCTCATTGGCCGATTGTGATTGGTCAAATACTCTGTTACTGAACAGCCATTGGCCGACTTTTGATGATCTAAAATGAAGCAGCTCACCAATATGTTTGTTAGCACGTGTGCTTGAAGTTTCGGTTTCTGAACTCCTATTGGTTGATCGAATCTCTGCTCTCTCATTGGCTCGATTGTGATTGGTTGAGTTTAGCTTTCCGGACATCGGGTGATATTGAAACAACAAAATGGCTTCCTCGGGATACATCGAATTTTCACTTTCTGTACTAATATTATAATATTCTCATTATAATAACCTCATTTATAAGTTAATAGATATTGGCCGATTATCAATTCACTTTTATTTTAAGGGCTACTGAAATAACTATTGAAACACAATAAATTTATGAAGCACCCTTAAATGGCTCTTGGAGGGTTGAAACTAGTTCTGATGTGATAATAATGAAGGATACTTTTTCGTATTCCAATATTTGACCAACTTTTATCATATTTCTATACTACAACTAACTATATTACATCAATTACATGATTGTTTATTTGTTTTATCCATCTGTATTGTACTGGTCTTGATTGTATTACTAGCAGGGCACCCGTGCTTCGCTTCAGGAATTGAAAGATAAGATTTTTTTGTGAACCATTTATAATCTAAATTCTACCAACATTGTTATAATCGTTTTTGAGATTACACAACTTGGCATGAAAACTATTGAGTGTAATCATGCGATTAATCATTGATGTGTTGGAATTGCTCTGTAGAATAGTAGTCCAATTGCAGCGAATTTTGTAGAATATTGGGAAAAGGAACAACATCTATTTGGCCGTTTTTATTAAGTGACCCCTTTCTTCCGCCCAAGTTAAATTTTGGCCGAATTTCTTCATTCTTTGATAACAGATTCCACAACGGACACTTCTGAAGTTTTGAAAATACCCTCCATATATCATACTGAATTATTATAATTACATCGAAATTGTTTAATCAGTTATCGCGATCGGATATACAAACAAAATTAAATTAGTCTTGATAGAATAGGATCACTTGATAGAAGCAACTCCCGTCATAAAAGTTTGTTTTATGAAAAATAAAAACTATCTCCCAGGAATAGCTCTGATTGAAGCAGCAGTGCCCAATCAATTTGCTCTCAAAAAATGCATTTTGATTCGTTCCTCAACTTATTGGTGCCAACCTAATGAAGTCATCTCAACTTAATGCCAACCTGTTAAAATTATTAATTCAGTTGCCAGTTAACAACTGCTTCGAAGAGGTACTCTCTCTAGATTATAGATCTATAATAACATATGATATGGACATTTCTATTAAAATAAGGAGATTGGGAGAAGAAGAATATACATGCTAAAAGATGAACTTTAAACCCTTAAAAACCACCCTTAGAGTTGAAATATCGCCAAAAGATTTCTGAATGAGCACCTAGGACGTTTAAGGAAGCTATAATCCAAGTTTTGTTGCAATCCATCCAGTAGTTTTCCAGAAATCGTGATCAGTGAGTCAGTGAGATAAGAGTTTTATAAGTATAGATTAATGAAATTTGAACACTAATTCTGAAAAATCTAGAAGGAAAATTGAAATTTGGGCTTCCAGGTGCACGTGATTGATATTTTTAGAATTTATGTTCAAAATTTGGAGATCTAAATCATTCCCGTTTTTCCGGTATGCAATCCACAACTTGACATGTTTTGATGCGAACAAACGAACACACGAACAAACACAGCCCTACTCTCTCTTATTATATAGATAAATAGCTGTATTAATTCTAAAATCATGTTGAATATAGTAAGGAATGTTTAAACTCGTGGCTAGAACACAAGATTTCTTTCTCTAGCCACGTCAATTATTTAAAAAAAAAATTTTTTTGTAACACTGTTGGTGAATAAATTTAAAAATATGAACCAATTTAAAAATTGGTGAATAAATTTGATTTGATTTGTTTTGATTCCCCACCTCACTAAATTTGTGTTAATACTCACATAAAATATTTTACGATCAATTTCTTTGACTAGTTTAAAGTAATGGGTCCTTAATGCTGAAAATGATGAGCCTTGACCTGATAGTAATGTCAATGCAAGTGGCAAGTGGACATATATTGGAGGAAATGTCGAGTGAAGTTTTAGGGCTATAAGGTGCATGCTTTTCACACTCAGCTGCTAGACCCGCCAACCCATTAATGGATCAATACACTGTCGGCTGACTGCTTTGTCTCTCTCACTCACTTTCTCACTCTCTCTCACTTTCTTTCTCTCACTCTCTCTCCTACTTTCTCTCTCTCATTCATACTCTCTCTTTCTATCTCTAATCTCACACACTTTCTTTCGTATTCAATCCCATTTCTCTCCTTCATACTTTTATTCTGAACGCTAACTCACTGCCTCTAACTTCTGTCTTCTACAATCTCTAGTTTTCTGTCTCACTCACTCGTCACTCCCTGTTGATTTCTCTCTCTTTCTAAAATCTGAAGCTGCGTTTACACCAAAGTCAATAACAAAATGTTAATAACTTAATCCTTATATATTCAATTAGATTGAACGGAACTTGGCAAACACATAAATGTTCATCATGTGTATGATAAGTTATATTCAATCTGATAGAATCTATAAGGATTAAGTTATTAACATTTAGTTTATAACTTTGGTGTAAACGATGCTTAAATCTCTCATGAAATGTAGGTAGTCAATATTACTCTCGCTCTCTAACACACTGTGTCGCTCTCATTCACTCAGCTGTTGAGATTGGGTGGGGTTTTTTGGCGGGAGTTAGTTTTTGAGATTTGAAACTTTGGAAGAGGAACTAGGGACTAGTTGCACAAAAACCTGTTGAATTCTTATCGTGATTCCTTGACAACCAATCACAGAAATCTTTTTTAGAGCAGCTGTCTCTGATTGGTTTTGATTGGTTGCTTGGCATTAAAATTTAACAGGCTTTTGTGCAACTAGTCCCTAGGTTCTCTTCCAAAGTTTTGTGATTGGGAAGTTGGGAACAGCTGACTGAAGAACTCACATACTAGATATTATGCAGTTTATTTCATAAACATCGGGGCACCGAGCTTTCTACAACTGGAAATATTTGGCCTCAAGTCCCCAAAGAAAAATATCCAAATATTATTCAAGTTCCATTGAGGTTGAAAGCTATGTTCAGCTCCACTTACTTGTGAGAAACATCTTTTCAAGTATGAAATTCATAAAAAATCGATATAGGAACAGACTGACTAATGAACATTTGGACAACTGCATCAGAATGGCAGCTACAACGTAAACTCCAAACATCAAGAACATACTTGATGACCAAAAAGAGTTTCACTGCTCTCATTGAAATGTACATTTCTATTTTTGTTATACTTTTTGCTATGAGATAAGCAGATTTCAACACTAGAAATATATCTTTATAGGTAATAAAATATACTTTCTTCAGTCTTATATTGCTTGGTAGCTCACTATAAGGTTCATAAATGCTATTCTAGCTCACAACTCATCAGTTTGGCGACCACTGGTCCAAATAGTAGGTTATGTTCCATACACTTGAATTCAGGTCCAATTTTCAGTCCAAACATTTGAAAACAGAAAAGTTCTAATTCAGATTGCTTACAAACCAAATTGAATAACAAAATAACACTCACTAAAGACTTAAAACTGTAAAATAATTATTAACTTTGAAAATTATGATATACTCTAATTTAGAATGATTTACCATTTCACGTCAACAAATCAGATTATTTTGATCAAGTCGATTAAAATTTCTTGATAATATTTCTCGTGAGATAAGCTGATTGATTACACAGCTGAACATAATTCTGACTCTTCCACACAGGCACACGCATCTTCTGTTATCGACAGACGACGAAATTATCATGTGTTTTTCCAAGGATGGATAATTATTATCCTTTTCATGTCCTTCAGCGAGTATTCCCAGGGATGAGACCTAGTGCAATTTTTATATCATAAACCTACTATGTTCCAAATTTCGTGAAAAACATTGGAGCCGTTTCCGATATCCGTTGGACATAAATAAATAACCATATAAATAACGAAATATATAAATGATATATAAGAAATTGCTCGCTTAATAGAATAGGATATACCTTCACCCATTTGCAAAAAAGCCGACTGAATTCTAATTCATTTAACGATTAATTTGACGAGAACCAATCAGAGCAGGTTTTTTCGAAAAGAGGGCTCCTCTGCTATTGGTTCTCGTGGAATTAATCTCTCTCGATTTAAACTTAATAGTATTTTGTGCAACCGGTATCTTGTATGTAATATGAAGATTGTATTGGAGCTGTAGGCTATGTTTATCCAAAGTTAGTAGACAGATACTGAAGTTGATGTGTATCATCCTCAGTTATTTAGTGACTGACATTCACTTCAAACTTAGCATTGCATGAATGGGGAGTATTTACGTTATTTAATAAGAAATGCCGTATAATTTAATAGGAGCCTCGCTATAGTTGTAGAAAGTCATAGCTCATCGCTGGCAAGACTCCAACCAGCAATTTAATAGTATTATGAATATTATTCGAATTATTGTTGAATTCCCATTTACGAAAACCATATCACGAATTTCATCAACCAGATGCTATTGATTTTTTGTCTTTTATTTATTTATTAATTTGTTGATAAAATTACAAATTATATGATTTAAATTTGATAGTCGATCTAGCGTAGCGTCAGATAGTTGTTCATACAAACATGTTTGTATGTTCGAAGATAACTTTCGAATGCTTTCATCAATCAACTCACACATGAGCTCCAGGATTGTGTGTGGGTAATGCGACGGATGATGATGAGAGATGAGTGAGCCTACGAATTTAGGTGGTCTTCGAACGACACTGAAGCGATTTTTTCCACTCTCGAATTATATTCAGAGAAGTCGGCTCTACAAGTGGTCACCCTTCCAGAGGGAGTTGCAGGCGCACGAACCTTGACTAATCTAATCGATTTCGATCGAGTGCGAAACTATAGTCATATGCTTCCCAAATGTTCGACGATAACTTTTAAATGCTTTCATCGATAAACTCTAAATTTTCAACTCACATTCTTCGACCCATAAAACAGCTCGAATTCGTTGGACAATAAGATCGACTTCTATATCATATTACCTATAATATCGGGGCACCGAGCTTCGCTCGTTATTTATTCATTGATAAACAGAACACAATTCTTTAAAATGATTGGGGAAGGACTAACAGGCACAGCCCAAAACTGTTTCTTCCCCGAATTTTGATTTACACATTAACAGTCCAAAACCAAATAGTAGGTTATGTTCCATACACTTGAATTCAGGTCCAATTTTCAGTCCAAACAATTGAAAACAGAAAAGTTCTAATTCAGATTGCTTACAAACCAAATTGAATAACAAAATAACACTCACTAAAGACTTAAAACTGTAAAATAATGATTAACTTTGAAAATTATGATATACTCTAATTTAGAATGATTTACCATTTCACGTCAACAAATCAGATTATTTTGATCAAGTCGATTAAAATTTCTAGATAGTATTTCTCGTGATATTAGCTGATTGATTCAACAGCTGAATATGATTCTGTCTCTCTCCCAGACAGACACTCGCATCTTCTGTTATCGACATACGACGAAATTTTCATCTGTTTTCCCAAGGATGAATTATTATTATTATCCTCTTCATGTCCTTCAGCGAGTTTTCCCAGGGATGAGACCTAGTACAATCGAATTTCTATATCATGAACCCACTATGTTCCGAATTTCGTGAAAATCATTAGAGCCGTTTTCGAGATCCGTTAAACATAAGGAACCAGATAACCAGATATAAAAATATAAACAGACATACAGAAATTGCTCGCTTAATATAATAGGATATTTATTTTTTAATTTCAATTATATTTAAGGTGAAGCTTTTGGAACTCGGTATGGCTCCATATGGCCATACAGCTTATTTTAAAATGTTTTTCAGATGATCTTGTTTGTCTTGTGCATTCATGCAATACGAAAAAAATTTGTTTCTCTGTTATTCTTAGACCAATCTTAATTGACCGAACGAAGTGAGGTCTAAGATTCAAGTCGACGGATTGGCATTTCTCTTAATGTTTAAATGTTTAGGCTATATATTTATATGTTGCGCATTTACGGGGAAACGCGGTAATAGATTTTCATTAAATTTGACAGGTATGTTCCTTTTTAAATTGCGCGTCGACGTATATACAAGGTTTTGGAAATTTTGCATTTCAAGGATGATATAAAAGGAAAAAGGAGCCTTCTTCATACGCCAATATTAGAGTAAAAATTAGACTATATAAATTATTCATCATAAATCAGCTGACAAGTGATTACACAGATGTGTGGAGAAGCCAGTCTATTACTGTATTTGTATAAGGTCTATTATAGTTTCAATCAAAGACATTAATGAGGTATGCATCTCTAAGCTGGGTTTACACCAAAGCTATTAACAAAATGGTTATAACTTAATCCTTATAGATTCTATTAGATTGAACGGAAGTTGACAAACACGCATGTTCATCATGTGTATGATAAGATATGTTCAATCTAATATAATCTAAAAGGATTGAGTTATTAACATTTTTTTAATACATTTGGTCTTAAGGTCTTTGGTTTCAATATTTTGTTTTGCAGTAATGGTATTATTATGCGTGCCCATCAGTATCAATATTCTCACATTCGAAAAAATTTATTTAATAGGTGAATAAAAATAAACAAATGAACTAAATGGAGAAATTATAATATTTTTGATTCTAAAAAAAATTAATTTTCATCAGATAGAAAGATCATCACGGAACTGGATGAACTATTTATCATATGGAATACAAATTCAAACGTGAACTGATTCTGTTAACATTTAAAACAGTTGACATCTGGTACTTGTGGATGAGAATACCGCGTGAGCTCTACTGTTCACAGAACTACTAGTAAATAAGGTATCCTTGAAATCGTGATGAAATTCGCTAACTTTTTACTTGAATAACAGATAACTTGAAAACCAGCCAATCTACTATAGGAGGCTGTAGAAAAATAAACGTGGCAACTATTCCGTACTATAACTTCCAACGTGAATCTCTACTGGAACCACCCTCTCTAAGGGAGAGAAGCCCTGGCTAAACATCCTTGTATGACCTCACTTTAACACCCCCCCCCCCACGAACCACAACTCTCTCCATGCAGTCCCCCGTCCAGCTTTTTGGGTTTTTTTGTTTGACGCAGTGTACCCTTTCTCAAACACCCCTCAACCCCTAACCATTAACAACGTGTCAGAGCAATTTCCAATAGCTTTACAGCCTATATGTATACTGCAGCTTTCCATATTATCCTTATATACGTTTATATATTTTCATCTTACCCCCTCACTCATGATTCTCTCAAACACACACTCTCTCACTCCTTTCTCACACTCTCTCACTCACTCTCTCTCTGCATCTCTCTGTACAACATCCCATACATATCAGACCACCTTTGTTCCAAGTGATTAATTGTTTGTGATATCAAAACTTTAGCACAATATCAATGACATGGCTTTGATGGATATTGGCTAGTAGTAGTATACATGCTTATGAATGTATGTTCGCCTGTTACATAGCTTGTGTTGTGGGATTGGGCTTAAAAGTTATGTAGCCCAACCATGTAAATCTAACCATAGGGTAAGATTCAATTCAAACTGTCATCTTTTCTCTTACATAACGCCAATCGTTACCATTCAGCCTGTGTTGACAGCTTGAAGAGAACCACACTCTAGTAATGAAATATGTATTTATGGGTAAGTGGTTGATTTGCTAAAGTATCTGTTTCATTCTATAATTTGATATCGGGGACCTAGCTTCGCTCTGGAGTACAAAAGCATAAAAAATTTATTACGAAAGAAGAAATTATAATAATATGCATAGTTCATACAGAAATGATCTATCTAATCACAGTGAATTAAGATTAATTCCCAGATGAATTCAAAAATTCCCCTTACAAAGGCCTAGTTGCACAAAAGCCGGTAAAATTTTAATCCTGAATAATTACACGTGAACCATATCAGAGAAGACCATTTCAAAAAGATGGATCTACTGGAATTAATAGGGTTGAAAATAACCCGACTATTTTGCAACCGACACTAAGTACCTGATTGGATGATTACAAAAGTTCAACAGCTGAGTAATAATTTTGACACAGTCCCACACACACGAACTCGCTCACTCACTTCCATCATCAACAGACGCCGAAATAATTAATTAAAAAATAAATAAAATATTAATTAAATAATTAATAAAAATATTAAAAATTAATATAATATAATCAGCTGTTTTTCCAAGGATGAATAGTAATTATCCTTTTAATGTCCTTCAGCGAGTTTTCCCAGGTATGAGACCTAGGGCAATCGAGTTTTTATATTATAAACCTACTATGTTCTGAATTTCGTGAAATCGTTGGAGCCGTTTTTGAGATCCTGTAAAATACAAACATATAAACAGAAATCGCTCGTCTAATAGTATAGGATATGTTAGCAATTGGCTCAAAGTTACCTAAGGCATGCTTCAGTCAGTGAGTAATATGTCTGTCAGTAGTGTGTGAGTATATGTGAAACATGATGAAACAATGCAGTATGAAAATAATACAAGATTAAATTTAAGTCTTTTTAAACTATTTTAACGATTCTTTGACCATAGGTAACAATAAACTAAACATATATCATATATAAATATCAATATTTATTTGAGTACCCTATTTAAAATTATTTAATTTAGTCAGAACATGTTTCGGCTATACAGAGTGGGTGAAAAGTCCGAGAACGGCTTAATATTTCATACACAAAGGAAATTTGACAGTGAGTGTGATTGGGGATCCTACTCAAAATTGAAAAAACTACGTTACTATGACTTTAAAAATCTGATCCGCCACTTTTGATCCGCCATATCGAATGCTTCTTTATTTTTCTAAATAGGAAGGTGGTCATGCGATACATGATTTCGATAAGGAATTTCGAGAGAAAAATAATAGCGGAAACCGCATATCGATATCTCAAACCGTTTCGAAGAAAACCGGTTGCCCTATCAAACCTATTGTCAAACTATTATTCTTTTAACAGTAGTATTGAGCTGCTTCCATACATATGCCTCACTCTGTATATGATTTTCCGTGATTGTATTTTGAATAAAATGAACCTAACAAATATACAAAGTGCGCCAGAGAAACTTACTTATTTGAAAAAATTCCTGTGCGTTGAATTGGTCGTGTAGAGGGGCAGGAGGGGGCGCATCTGCAGGGGGATGTTTCCAAGTTTATCCTTCGTCAAGTAAATAGCCATCATGCTCTCCGGTCTAGAGAGCAGCGGGCCTTCGCAGTTGAGAGCTTTTTTTCTATAATGGTCGATCACCTTCTGCGCTCGATTTGAAATTCCTCCCCACAGACTCGTTCCTGGCCATAATTCGATTCTGTCGTGGGTAAACTCATTTCAAGAGTGTGGAAGTGTCGCTAAACCCAGAAATGGACTTTAACGAACTATCAGAACTCCAGAAAATATCAAAAGAGTAAGGCAGTCAGTTGTGCGTTCTCCCCGGCGTTCGGCTCGCAAACACGCAGCTGCTATGGCATTTTCTGACTCCACTGTTCGACGAAGAAGACCTTCAACTTCATCCCTATAAATTGGCTGTTGTTCAAGAATCGACTGAACGCGATTTTGTTGCCTGTCAAAATTCATATGATATGCTGATTTACAACCTGCCTGAAGACGCGGTCATTTGACAAGGCTCATTCCCACATGCGTTTCCTCAATGCGATTTTTTTATGGAGTTATTTGAAATCTCTGGTTTATGTCGAACGACCACGGAACCATAGCACACCTCAAGAACATCATTTGCATCGCCATTGCCAACATACCCATTGATATACTGCAACAAAATTTCAAAAATCGACTTCATCAGTGTATGCCTAATGGGGGTCGCCATTGGTCTGATGACATTTTCAAGACTGCATGAAAAAAAAATTGAGATATTATATTCTAATGTAAAATAGTTATTTGTGCAACTAGTGCGCAAAGTGACAGTTTGCTGCACTGAAAGAAACGTTTACGCCTGAGCCGTAGGCGAGGGCGGAATGGCTTCTTGAGTGCAGCAGAGGAACTTTGCGCACGTATTTCACATTAAATTTTTCAAACAGTTACCATTGAATATGAAAAGTGGGTAATTATGGATAAAAATGATGGCTGAAATCCATCAAATGTTTGTGTGTGTGATGCTGTTATTAATAACAACCTTAATTCATTTAAAAATTAATAATCCAATTGAAGTTGAAAATTCTCAGCCAAAGTTCTCATTTTTATTCATTCAAGAATCAGAAAAAATACAGATAAAACAAAAAATTTGCATTCAAAATACACGCCAACAGCTGGTTGGGATGACTGCAAAATAGCTGAACCAACAAGCGCGCGACCTAGCGGGAAGAATCGTACCTAACCTCGTTTCATCCAGCTAGAAACAGTATTCAGATATTTAGAATTATGATTAACTAGAATTACTGAAAAATACCATAAGTAAACTAAAAAATATTTATAAAATAACATAGACAACAGAAATATTTTATTGTAGTATATTCTAATGTTATTTTATTAATTTTATT
Source organism: Nilaparvata lugens (assembly GCF_014356525.2). Lineage (NCBI taxonomy): Eukaryota > Metazoa > Arthropoda > Insecta > Hemiptera > Delphacidae > Nilaparvata > Nilaparvata lugens. The sequence continues at coordinate 91,803,280 of NC_052505.1, forward strand.
GACATGGATTTCGAACGGTAATTATTTAACCTGAAATTCGAATTTCAAATGTGTGTTTGCTACATTTCTCATTGCTTGGAGTTGAAATAATTATTACTGTCAATAGAAAATATACATTATTTATTATTAAATGATGAGAAGTTATTATTTAATTATGATTTAGATAAACATTATTCTTGTTTTGGAATTCTATATTGGTATTTTATCATAAATGTAGGGTAGCCATTGAAATGATTCTCATCTAAATCTAACCACAGTCATTGCTACCAACTTAATTTTTGTTTTCGTGCACTAATCCTCCATATAACCCACCAACTATTTTGTGTTGACATGTTGCAAATCTGGAGTGCAGAAAAATTTTTTCCCGCACTAGAGCGGAAAAGTGATTCTTTGCGTTCTGTAATCAGTGCAGGAATGGCCACTTTTCAAGGTAACTGTAGGAAAAAGAGATTAAAACAATATCTAAATTATTTTTGTTTGTATTGACCTTCTGGTAAAGTCTACTTGAATTGTTAAGCTATTTCAGAAATTACTAATACCATTTTTATACCTTTTTACATGAACACAACCACTTTTGAGCACTCTGCCATTTACAAATCTCGAAATAAAAATGATCATAAATCTCAGTTTTCAAATCTCGAAATAAATTATTATTTGTCAGTAATCTGATAGTGTGTTTGTTGTTTGTTGTAGATGTCGAGTGCAGTGGCAGTGTCGGTGCCTAGTGAGTGTGGGGGTGGCGTTGGCGTTGGGGGCGGCGGGGGAGGTGGGGGCGGTGAGGTGCGCCGCCGGCCCCAGCCGATGAAGACTGCCCCCGGGGCCACGGGGGCCACTAACGGGGGGCCAACCAACGGTAACGGGGGCGCCCCCAACGGACCACAACGCAAGCAGTGCTGTCTCTGCTGGTGCTGCTGCTGTAGTTGTTCTTGGTCAGTACTAAAACTATTCAAACTTTTTTGTAGAAAATAATCATAGTAAATTTCACAAACAAGCTGCTTTGAATTTAAAACTCCACTGAGATGGAAACTCTTACTTTTCGCCAGTGAGTACGTTTTGGCCTGTTGTTGGTCATCTTAAAGGTGCGTACAGATATACGCGCCTCGAACATGAGCAATTCACTTTTAATCAGCTGACTATATCTGTATTTTTACAGAAACAGTAAGATACAGATATAAAAAGCTTGGCATCAGCTGATTAAAAGTGAATTGCTCATGTTCGCGGCGCGTATATCTGTACGCACCTTTAGACTGATGAAACTGACTCTTGTAGGATACCGGTACTATCTATTTCATCAATAACCTTAAAGCAAAAATCAGTTTCCTCACTCTGAAGATAATCGACAACAGGTAAAAACGTAGGAAAGTGTTTCCTGTTTCCACTTCAAAAGTATTTTTAATTCAATGATTAGTTTTTACTTTGCTGTCCTTGTCTGTCATCAGACAAAGCAGGTAACTTCATTCTTTCCCGAATCCGCACCGTTGATAACAGACAAAGATAGCAAACCAATGTTAATTGTAAATCACATGCTAACGTTATAAATGAATCTCGTAAATCTCATAATAGACTGAACATATGAATGAAAAAAGCTCCTTTACAACTCTAACTTGAGGTAGTAAGGGAAGGAGTTCTAAAATATGTTCATTGTTGAATATTAATCGCTCCTAATATTAGCTGTATTTAGGCAAGCTCCTGCTGTCTTATTGCATTCAAATCAAATAGCTTATTGAGATCAAAATCAAAGTATCCTTGTTTGAAAATATTACAAAATTTCAAAGAATGTAACAAGACGAAAAGTCACACTTCGGCATTCCATCATTAGTGAATAGGTTTTCTAGTAATAGAGTACATTTTCACACAATTCTCATAATATACAAATATATATCTAAATATTTATTTTTTGTCATGCTTCAGGAATAAATGGTAAGTGATATAAGGAATGTCTCAAAACTTTAAACTTGGCTTGCTAATTTATTCTTGTTAGTTTCAAATTAGTACAGAGTACAAATCAATTATTACTATTTCAATGGTTTATTATGAATATTCTCACATCCTATTTTTTATTGTGAACAAATCCTTCCTATAACTGGACCATTCATGCATTCGAATATTACCTACATTTAATATAAAGACACTAGAAAGTATTCTTCTAGAATCAAAATGGACACTCTTCAGCTGGGTTCACACCAAAGTTATTAACAAAATGTTATTAACTTAATCCGTATAGATTCTATTAGATTGATTGGAACTTGACAAACACATGTGCTCATCATGTGTATGATAAGATATGCTCAATCTATAGAATCAATCGTATTATATTAAGCGAGCTATTTCTGTATTTATATATCTGGTTATTTATGTTTTACGGATCTCGTAAACGGCTCTAACGATTTTCACGAAATTTGGAATATAGTAGGTTTATGATGAAAAGATTCGATTACAATGGATCTAATTCTTTGGAAAACTCGCTGAACGACATTAAAAGGATAATTCATCCTAGGAAAACAGATGATAATTTCGTCGTCTCTCGATAACAGAAGATGCGTGTGCCTGTGTGGGGGAGAGACAGAATTATTTCCAGCTGTGTAATCATAATCAATCAGCGAGAAATTTTATCTAGCTAGACAATTTAATCGATTTGATCAACATAATCTGATTTGTTGACATGACATGATAATCCTCCTAAACTAGAGTATATCATAATTTTCAAAGTTGATCATTATCTGACAATTTCAAGTGATTAGTGAGTGTTATTTTGTTATTCAATTTGGTTTGTATATAATTAAATTATATATTTTTTGTTTTCAAATGTTTGAACAGAAAATTGAACCTGAATTCAAGTGTATGGAACATAACCTACTTTCTGGACTATTTATAGTGTATAAATCAAAATTCGGGAAAGAAATATCGGTTTATCAAAAGTCAATAAATAAATAAATAACGAGCGAAGCTCGGTGCCCCGATATTAAGGATCAAGCTATTAACTTTGGTGTAAACGCAGCTTTCAGTAATACTTTGAAGGAATCAATTTGTTTTGCTTTGATGTAAGATTAAGCTTCTACTTTTTATTTTCTAGAGAACTACTACTTTTCTAGTCGAATATAGCGATTATTTTTAATAATTAGTAATATTTTCACGCTTCAGGAAAGAGTGGTGTTGGTGAGTGAATAAAAATATAGCGAAAATATTGATGTTTTTTGTTTCAATTATTAATTTTTGTTGTTCGCGTTTTACTGGAATCCTTTTTCAATCAATCTTGATGTTGTCTATCATTATATATATGCTCATATTATCGGTGTTTCATCAATTGATGTTTATTTTTTTCAATAATTCCTATCAGGGAAAGAATTATCATTATTTTATTTAAAATTTTTATCGGTGTTTTCCATATTTATTCTGTTATAAAAGCTCGAACATTTTTATACTTAGATAGGCCTACATACTGCATTATTACATAATAATTCAGATCATTCATTTTCAATGTAACAATATTTCATTGAAGAAACGTATGTGTGTGTATTGTATATGTAGTTTTATTAATCTTGAATGGTGTTATATTTTATTGTAATCTAGTTGTTTCATTATTAGATTTTATTACTTTCACAATATTATGAGATTCACTTTAAGGCTGTGCAAAGGCTAAAAATAATCTTTCTACTGGTGAGATTTTTCAAAGTTTTTCGATTTGTATATAATCAAGCTATCAAAATGAAATAGTTTTCTTATAAAAACATTTTTCCTCCACCAATTGTCTAAAGTACCTACTTTACTCCCTGAAACCTAATACTAAAGTGTCACTTTTTCGCTCTTGGTAGTAAAAAACAGAAAAAAACTCCCTAGGGAGTAAAAGTGACTCCATTTAAATAACATGGGGAGCATCTCTATTTTGAAACTTACATTGTAATAGGTTAGAAGGTCTAAGCTCAGATGAGAAAGCACAATAGAGGTGTCTGTCATTGAGTCAACTGAATTCAATACCACAACCAGAAATTTGATTAACTCATGAAATATATGTTTGTATGATAATAATATTCTTAATATTAGTAGACGATAAAAATTTATACAATTTTTAAAATATTTTATTCTATTCAAAATACCAGCCAACAAATATTTTTGATCTGCAATTCAAATCTGAACCGCGTGATTTGGAGTCAGCCATTTTTGGTAGCTGCTCAGCTGATATAATTGTTACAACTTTTGCCGATAGATAGCGCAATCGGCAGTGCCAATCAGACGACCGGTTTTTAGGTTTTAGATTTAGGTTATGTTGTTAGGAATCATTGTCACCAATACGTAAGTTATTAGAATGATTTTATTTGCAGTTTCTATAAAAAAAAAGGAAATGGAGGAAAAATGTTGTGTACATCACGAGCGAAAAATACTTTTTCTCCCTCAGGAAAATTGCTGCCCTCGGCTTCGCCTCGGGCTTCAAACTCTTTCCCACAGGGAGAAAAAGTCGTACTTTTCACTCTAGATATACAAATAACTATTTCTTCCGATTATTACTTTTTGAGATATGAGCGCATAAAGTTTAAATTTTTGGGACAGAACATTTCAAATTCGGTAAGAGATAAATCCATGAGATTTAGAGGATAAATTCTCCACGGTATTGTTGATTGAATAAAACAAATTCTCTTGAAAATTAAACTTTTGAGAAAGTTATTCAATTTACCAAAAATAACTCAACTAAAAGTTTTTTTTATTATATTCAATAACTTTCTCGAAAATTGATATTTTAAGAAAATTTTTGTTTTACTTGATCAAAATTACCATGAAGAATTCATCCTCTAAATCTCATGGATTTATCTCTTACCGAATTTTAAATGTTCTGTCCCAAAAATTTAAACTTTAGGCGCTCATATCTCGTAAAGTAATGATCGGGAAAAAAATGTTTTCCTGAGAAAACTATTTTATTTTGATAGCTTCAAATAGATACAAATCGAGAAACTTTGAAAAATATCACCAGTAGAAAGTTTATTTTTAGCCTTTGCACAGCCTTAAACTGTCAGCATTTCTCTTAAAAAAGCTTCAGAGCTTCCCATTTCAACTAATACTGACAGATTAAAGTGAATGTAACTTTTAATGCTCTAGAAAATTTGGTGCTCTAGCTTGGAAAACAAGGCTTCCTATTTGCATAATATTCACTGCTTATTTCTGTACATTCCAGTTGTTATTCATCATTAGATCTTAAATTATCATTTTCCAATCTACGAGTCTTTTTATTATTCTTTGTTCATGGAATTTTCTATTTTTACTCTGAATATTGCTTACTATAGTGAAGTCCACGTTATAATGGCAGTGTTTGATTAGCAATGGTATTGCTATCCTTGTCTATCACTCAACAAAGCGGATAGCGCTATCTCTTTCTCGCTTTGCTCTGTTGCCAGAACAATGTAGAATTAATAATCTATTAACAGAATATTTCATCTAAATTATGGAAATTCAATATGAAATCATTGAAAAATTTAATTTCTTGTTTAATAAAATGTAATTGATTATTTTAAACGAGAATAAACAGTTAATATTACATCAATAAACCTGTATCAGCTACCGTCTATAGAAGGCATTGACATGACAGAGGATCGGCAATGTTGTCCTCGTAACTTTCTTCACTGCAATTATAACGTGGACCTCTCGTTAGTATAGTTTTCTGATGAATCTTGTTGTTGCAATAGCATTTTTTGTAGTTTTAAAATTATTTTTGTGTGTAGATTAACTATTGCTTCTATTGCATTATCGCTTCAGTTTTGTAGTAGCCTAATGCATTTTTGTATTTATCCAGTATTTAACATTTTTCGTATGACTTTAGTAAATTGTTTCAGTAGTTTTTGTTGATAGCAATCTCCAAAGTGAGGTCCACATTATAATGGCAGTGGAGAAAGATAGGAGAACAACGTTGCCGATCCTCTGTCTTGTCAATGCCTTCGGTAGCTGATACAGGCTTATTGATGTATGACTAATATTAACAGTTCATTCTCGTGTAAAATGATCAATTATAGTGCAATAAATTATATTTTTCAATAATTTCATAATGAATTTTCATAATTGAGATGAAATATTCTGTTAATTAACTATCAATTCTACATTGTTTAAAGACGATCTGGCAACAGAGCAAAGCGATAAAGAGATAGCGCTATCCGTTTTGTTGAATGATAGACAAGGATAGCAATACCATTGCTAATCAAACACTGCCATTATAACGTGGACCTCACTATAACTTAAATATAAGAGTTATTGACAAAATAAAAAATAGAAGACTCAAATCGAATTGAAGACTGAATGACAGCACTCATTTATAGTGGGATTTCACGTTACAAAATCACTAGAAATGATAGGAAGAGATTGTTGCCACTTTTCCGTACTCTCCGCCGTCTAATAGATAGCTCTGATTCAAGTTATTCTAATACATCTCATATGGGCCACATATCAATAAATCCACCTCAAATCTAGCCATCAAATCTACCTCAAATATGTTTCATTCGTTGAGAAAATATATTTCTTCATGATTTAATAATAAATGTTCATAATGCTATTGAGATAGTTCATTATATTTCTGCATAGTCTTCTACAAAAGATTTGGCATCGGTTGGAAAAGGACAGTACTGCTTTCTCCAATGACAGACAAGGATAGAAAACCAATGTTTATCAGGTGCTGACTTTATAAGGTGAATCTTACTATAGAGTGACGTCACTATAGTGACGTCAATGATAAATAATGACAGTATATTTGATCAACATTAGTCAATTGCTATCCTTGTCTATCATTCGACAAAGCAGATAGGGCCATCCTTTTCTAGCTCCGTAAAGTTGCCAAATATTTGCACAATATAGAAATGTATTGGATTAACAAAATTTTAAATTTTTTGTGTAGTTGAGAAGTTGATATTGTGGTAATTATTCATATTAAATAAAAATACTACGAAATTGTCATAAACCACAGATTTATTGATTTATTAAACTAATTGAGTTTATCAGAGATTGGCAATCGTGTAATAATCGAAACCGGTCTATCAATAAATCTGTGGTTTTTGACGATTTCGTAGAATTGTTATTTAAAATATTAAATCTCAATTATGAAATTTCATTATTGAATCATTGGAAAATATATTTTTCTGACGAATAAAATACGATTGATTGCTATTAATAGTCCAGTCAATATAGACATAAGAAAGGGGGTGTGCTTGCAATTTATATTGTAGTTCTGGTTTTCTAATATATTTTTTGGGTACATAAGAAAAGTCCAGAACCAATTTCTTCATGAAAAATTTCCTTGTAGCCTACTAGATACAGGGTGACTCAAAAACCTCGTATTTTCGGCTCAGTTTCCAGCTTTCAGCTATTTCTGCCAAATCTCGTAAATGGACAGAAAAATTTGTTCTCACCTTTTTTCTAGATTATGAAATTCTGAATAAAATGAGATCATTCGAAACTCTCTATCTCCAATGAGTACTGAGTTATATTTTTTCAAAAATGAGTGTAATTTGAAGAACAAATCAATTTTGATGAATTTTAGTTTTTGATCAACAATATCTTCCGATTGTTACCATTGAGATGTATAATTCAAAATCCCTCTGGGCGTATTTATTTGCTCTACAATCTGAGATCAGGTAGAGCGCTCTATCTCATATAGATTTCCAGGTACACATGAAAACAATGCTCCTTGTATTGTGAAAAACACCTAATTTTCAGCTCCAACCATCATCACCAACTACATAGTCTTCACATTAATATTTCGCACAATGTCATGAGATTATGTTCTATGAGAATCACCCGTTAGATGCACTTCATTACAGTACTTCCTAGTGGAGAGGCGCGCTTAAGGACACCTAAAGAATCAAAATTTCAAACACTTAGAACTTCTCTTATGTACCCAAATAATATATTAGAAAATCAGAACAACAATATAAATTGCATGCACAAATGTATAATTATAGTGACTGGACTATAAAAGAAGAATATAATATTTTTTCATTGAACAATATGATTGATGATTATTTTAAACAAGAATGAACAGTTAATATTACTTTGTTTATACCGGTATTAGCTATCTTCTATCGTTCTATGGAAGGCAGAGAATCGGCAACGCTGACCTCCTATCTTTCTCCACTGCCATTATAGCGTGGATGTCACTATACAATACATTACCAGCAACTAAAAATAGTAGAAATTTATTCATGGGACTTGGCAGTAGTATTTTCCGCGCCACACCGATAATTTGATTTTCACTTCATGAATGCTATAATAATTTTCACATGCATGCACGTCCCCCCACCCACTCACACCATGATGGGTGGTGGGAGGGTGATGAGGTTGTGACGTAATATGCGCATGCGCCGTGACGCTCTGTGACGTCACAGCGTCGTGTTTTGTGATTCCCTCCTGGCTCAGTTCCACCTGTCGTATCGCTACGCGAAGATCGGCGCGAAAAGTGGGGGTCTGTGAGACCCCGCGGTCAACTAGTGAGGTCTGTGATGCTGACCTGATTAGAGTTAAGGGGTCTGTGATACCGTACAGGTTTAATAGTGGGGGCTTGTAAGATCGCGTGGCTCAAATTGAGGTCTGTAAGACTACGCTGTGAAATGAAAATAGGGGGGCATGTAATACCTAGGGGTTTAAAGTTGGTACGGTGTATATGAAAGTAGGGATTCTGTATGATCTTGTGGTTGAAAAGGGAGGTCTGAGTGACCATAGATTCATAGGTTGAATAACCCTATGAGATATCTTGATATACGGTAATCCGAACTATTTTAAAGATGATTTCAAATTTGTCTCTGAAGGTAGGAGGATAGATGCTTCTCATACTAGAACCGGAGAAAGTACTTTAAGGATACCCAATCATCGAACTACTATTTTCACAAAATCCTTCTTAGTCAGTGCCTGTCGTGCATGGAATGCACTTCCTGTTTCTATCAGGTCCATCGAGAGCCGAGCGAGCTTCATCCTAACTTTAAAAAAACATCTTTTGGAACAAATGACTGAAACTGTCCGGCCCTAGAACGATTACATGACATCCATCCCCCACCCATCCCACAAATACAAACCTTTAAACCATGTTATAGAACGAATTGTATATATATATATATATATATATATATATATATTATATATATATATATATATATATATTATATAAACTCATGTTATTTCAATTATCCACTGCATAATGCTGTATATTACTGAAAGTCGATAACCCTGATCTACTTTCAGCCTACTTCATTTTATTTATTTGATCTATCTACCTATATAATTATTTTACTCTATCAATTTTCTGTTTTTTCTCTTTAATATTCATATTGATTAAAACTTTTACAATATTTCCATTAATAAATAAATCCTTAGTTTAAATACGAAATTAACGTTTTGGTAGAGAGTTAGTGGGGAGGATATTTTTAATATTCTTTCCGAAGAATGGACATTGATATGTCCAAAGCTCCGCCAATTTATGTAGATGCATAACAATATGATTATTATCTAGAGTTATTATATTACAAACTGCTTTTTCATATCATATACAGTTCAATAATTATTTTCTTAGTCTATATTATGTAAATTCATCTATAATTTTGCTGTATTGTAAGCTATTGTATATAAGTGTATAAGCCAGTATATATTGTAATCTACATAAATAAAGTACTCAATCAATCAATCAATCAAACCCTTTATTGACTAGTTCTTATTCAAATTAAAATAGAATAGTACAGTACCTAAGGGCTAAGACTGGTTTTTCATTCCCAATCATTTCATGATTATGTGATTTATTTTTATTTATTTATTTTCATTGATGATTGAATAAATAAATTTACTAATCAATTAATTAAAAATTTAGGTCATTATGGATTTTTTGAGCTTCAAATCATTAGTCTGTTGAGCCTTTTGTTGAAGAATAAGCGCTTAGCTGGAAAGGGTGGTCTAAAAAATCATTGGTTAAAATCATTAAAAATTTGGGTGTTTTTGAGACTGTTTAGACTTTTGAGACTACGTTTCAAATGTGAAAAATATGTTTATGAGACCACTTGTTGAAAAATAAAGGCTCTGTAAGACCGCGAAAACTTTGGGATCTGTAAGATACAAAATCATTTTCAAGATTCGAGACAATTCGAAGTCTAGATAATAAACTTTGTGGTTTCCAAGATAACGTGCAAGTAAATCAGACATTTGAAACAGTGTGTCTGTAGAAACAATACGCGTAAACGTAGAAACAATCCAGAGAAATTTTCGAGTTATCGTGGTGTAAAACATGGTGTCTATGAAGCCACAAATTTGAATAAAACGGATGTGAGACGAAGAAAGCATGATGAGTGACGCAGATAGCAGAAAAAATCGCCGCCTCCGATTTCAGATAAGGTTTCTTGAAACGAAATCCGTTGTTTTACTTGTTTGAGTAATCACTCTTCACATGCACTAAAGTTGAGTTCACTGAGAAAAGTTGCCGTGTTTTATGCACATCATGTTGACAAGTTGAAAGTTTTCCAACACCCGTAATTAGCTGAGAAATTATTCGTGTTCATGGTTCACTCTACTACAGTACAATACACTTGGTACACTCAAAAGGCTATCTTATTTGAACTACAAATTATAGAAGGAAAGATGAAAGAGTAGGTTCAACCATTCAAGAAGTACGGTTTTTATAGTGGAATAAAGCTTATACAAGTTCATACATTGTGAAATGTCAGGTAATAAAGAATCTTGAATCTTTAAAGATTATGAATAGAATAGATTAGAATAAGTTGTATTGTAACCGTTTCTAAAGGTGCGTACAGATGTACGCGCCGCGAACATGAACCATTCACTCTTAATCAGCTGAGTATATCTGTATTTTTACAAAAAGGGTAAGATATAGATATAAAAAGCTTGGCATCAGCTGATTAAAAGTGAATTGCTCATGTTTGCAGCGCGTAAATCTGTACGCACCTTGAGGTCTTCAGAAGCATTACCTTCGTCACAACATACAACCATTGTCACACATATTATACAGTAATTGAAAATATAATATTTTAAAAGAACTACAATATCATGAAATATTGATCTCTAATTATGGGAATGTCCAAATAAATAACAAAGAGAGAGATAAAAAAAATCAAATATGAGATATTCTGGTCTTGAGATATAATGCAGTCACACAAATAAAAACAAGCAAACAAAATTATAAAGTAGCAGTATGCTGTATGTACTTAATGTGCCTCAAAAAAAAAAATAAATATATATATATATATATAAAAGCGAAATTGCACTCACTCACTGACTGACTGATTCACTCACTCACTCGCAGAACTAAAAATCTACCGGACCAAAAACGTTCAAATTTGGTAGGTATGCTCAGTTGGCCCTTTAGAGGCGCAATAAGAACGGATTTGAAAAAATGTCCAAAGATACGCCCAAAATCTGCGTTTTTTCCAGCTTTATCGAGAACAAATGAACAGGAAATGTTCAAATTTAGTACAGAAGCTCAGCTAGGGAGTAATAATGTTGTGTTAGAAGGAATTTGCAATAACGTCGATGATACGCCCAAAATTAGCGTTTTTCCAGCGTTTTTTAACGTTTTCTCAGCTTTATCGAGAACAAATGAACAGAAAATGTTCAAATTTAGTACAGAAGCTCAGCTAGGGTGTAATAATGTTGTGTTGGAAGGAATTTCAAATAACGCCAAAGATACGCTCAAATTCTGCGTTTTCCAGCGTTTTTTGTTCAAATTTACTACAGAAGCTCAGCTGGGGTGTAATACCTAATGCTGTGTTAGGAGGAATTTGAAATAACGCCAAAGATACACCCAAAATTAGCGGTGTTTTTGCGTTTGGTGATTGAATCGAGAGGGGAAGTACTTTCACTTTCTGATGGTATGAAGCATGCTCAAATGAAAAATGCAGGCGAGCGAAGCGAGCCCGCTGATCTCATTTTTGGACGATCCAGTCGGGGGTCCAGGGGGCGGACCCCCCTTGCTAGACGGATATGGCGAGCGAAGCGAGCCTGACGGCTAGTAATATTAATAATTTTACAAAGTCCTAGCCAGCTCATAGAACTCCTGAAAAGTGTAAATGGGGTTACTGATTAGGAATATTTTCAGCCTCCGCTGGAAAACTTGATTTTGCTAACCTCTAAATTGTTCAGAGAGCGAATTAAAAGCTTCACACCAATAAATAGAAATGTTTTTGCGTGCTAGCAAATTCGTAGCGGTTGGTGATCAAGTTGTTCCTGCCTCTAGTTTGATGTTTATGGGATATTCCCTGCTCAACAAAACTATTCAAGTTTTTCTTCACACAGGTCAGGCACTGGAGCACAAAAATAGAGAGTAATGTCAATATTTCTAATTCTTTAGCTCTCTTTACATTGAGCGCGTTTTGGCAGACCACAAAATTAGCCTGATAGCCTTCCTTTGAATTCGAAATAGTTTAGAGCTATATATATACCTTTGATCCCCACAGTACAGCACCATAAGACAGGTGGGACTGGATGTGAGCAAAGAAGACTACCTACCTTTTAGTTGACTACCATTTCAATGTAGACTACAATTGAAAAGACAAGATTTTTAAGGGTCCAAATTATTATGCAATAATTAGTAAACACAACTCTCATGAAACATACGGTACCTGAAAGTTGATGATAATGGAAGTCAACCTATAATTAGGCTAGGTAAAAAGAAAATAATGGCCTAAGTCGTTAATGAGATAAGTTTTAATGTTTCTTTGCTGTTCGTAATGGGTTGAGAAATCAAGATAATGAATGCTGATGAATTCAGTTCTTGCACAAGTCTTCCAAAAAGTTCTTGAACAAGTTTTCAAAGTTGATAAGTTGACAAATCGCATACCTATGTGAAATTAACCACAGCACTTTCAGAATACAGTTACTATAGTGAGGTCCACGTTATAATGGCAGTGTACGATTGACAATACTGTTGCTGTCCTTTTCTATCATACAACAAAACAGATAGCGCTATCTCTCTCTAGCTTTGCAATGTTGTCAGTTTGCCAGAATATTTTATTTTTACTTTTGACAGTGACTGTACAAAAGTAGAAAAACAATTCTCAGCCGCCATTTTTTTCTTCTATCAAAATACATGAGTACACAAATGATTTAAAATGTATTTTTGAAACAATAAAATAATTTTTAGACATTACCGTATGAGAAACACAAATTAAAATACCTGAAATGACATTTTAAAAGTTGATAACTAACCATCCTAGACTCCATCCATGCTTCAGTTAGGCTACACGTATAGGTTAGACCTACTCGTACTGGTATAAATAATATCGAAAGGTTATTTCAGAATTATTTACATTTTTTTAGATAGGATTTCTATTTTTCTATTTTCTTTGAATGAAATTGGAGTAGAATACCTACCAAATAACTAAATTTCTGTTGTTTTGGAATTCAGATTGTTGTATCACAGCTTTTTAGATTAGCCGCCATTTCAGATTTGTATAAAAATAAAAAATTTGATCTCAGTTATGAAAGCAAATTTTTGAATAAAATTATGAAAAAATATATTTTCTTGATTAATTTGACATTGAATTGATTATTTTATCAAGGAAATGATAATTATTATTGGATCAAATTTAATGGGATGAATTGAGTAATAGCTGTGTACACTCAGTGGCAAAATGGAGAGACTTGGCAACGTTTTTCTCCTATCTTTCTTCACTGCCATTATAACGTGGACCTCACTATACCAAAAGTGATATGCGTATTGTTACTCGTGCATTCTAAGGTTTTCATAATTGAGACTGCGTGTGAATTTATGATATGTCACAGCCGTATACGGAATTCACAAAATAAAATAGCAATTTATTTAAATTTGTCTTTCAACTGAAATAGACTCGCCTCTCACCATTATCCTAATAAGCCAGCTCAATTCAAAGTGTAAATTCAATTTTTAATAAGATAGATTTCAATTAGCAATGCCTTGTAGAGTTCTTGAGATTTAAAGATCTTCTTCATGTGCCTGTCCGCTTCCAGACGTTGGCTACCATAGTGGCTAGCTTCACCCTATCCACAGCTGCACCAAACAATTCCGCGGTGTTCGTGGAGAACCAGGCTCTCAAATTTTTTAGCCATGAAATTCATGTTCTGTGTTTTTGTCCTTGCAATATGCATTGTAGAAGATCATAACGTTGGGGGTTCCTCATTTATGGCTCAAGTACTGCAACTTTCTTGCTTCTATACAAATCAGCTACTTTCTTTCTTTATGCATTCTTCTGAGAATTTCGGCATTAGTAAGACGATCTATGCGTGTTTAGTTATTTTATTATATATAAATTTATTCAATGTATCTGTTCATTTGTTGAATAAAAAAATATTCGAATTTGAACCCTCAAAATCATCACACAGCCACATCACATACTCAGATTTACAGATATTGTACGTAATTGTTGTCGGCTGTCCATTCACCATTGTTCAAGCCCTGGAGTTCCAAATCAAGCCAAAAAAAATCTGGTGTGGTACACTCACACAACTTTCCTTGCTCATTGAACTGTAAGCCTCATTCTCAAACAAGAAAAATTTAGGGGGAATAACATAATGACGATTGGCGGTTACATATTTGAAACTACGATCAGACTACTGTATATTTATGTTATAATTGTTTCAAAGTTCTTTTTCCTTTGTGTAAATTGTGAGATTTTTCTAAAGTCGTCAAAACAGCTGTTCTACAGATGAAATATCTTGACCATGTGTTCTTTTTATAGACTGCTCTACCTACCTACGTCATGCACGAGAAGGAAGTTACAAAGTCCATTTCTCTAGGATGGGGTGGACCCCCCATTAGTTTCTCAGGAAGGAGACTTATGCCATGTGATAGAGCTGATAAATTACTATACAGGGTATGAATTTGAAAAAAAAATCGGTCGAGTCATTTTTGAGAAAATCGTGATAGAAATTTAACAAAATTCATTCTTCTCAGGAATATTACGGAGCTCCTGCAATTTTCCCAGGAATGAGACTCATGTCAGTTGATAGGGCTTATAAATAATAGCTATCCATGATAAAAATTTGAAGAAAATCGTTAGAGCCGTTTTCGAGAAAACCGTGGTTTTTTAGTAATAATCCGCCATTTTTTCCTCTATCTTGAATTGAATTTTATTGAATTTCTTATTGTCGGATCCTCATGGTATAAGGACCTTAAGTTTAAAATTTCAAGTCAATCGGTTAATTAGGAATGGAGTTATCGTGTTCACAGACACCTTACACACACACAGACCAATACCCAAAAATCATGTTTTTGGACTCAGGGGACCTTGAAACGTATAGAAAACTTGAAATTAGGGTATCTTAATTTTTTTGGAAAGCAATACTTTCCTTACCTATGGTAATAGGGCAAGGAAAGTAACTAGATACCCATGTTCAAGACCTGGAGTTCCAAACCAAGCAAAAAACTAGATAAGAATAGAAAACATGACCTGTGAGAAATTCTACGAAACTGGAGAATAATTATCCACCGACAGTCTCCACACTTTCGTTTTCTTTAAAAATACAGGAATAATGTTTCAAAAAGCTTGTTGATGGATAGATGTTGGCTAGTTTCTTCCTGTCTAGTCATAAAATAAATGAGTTTCCATCTCAAAATCTCTACACAGCTCTGCTATAATCTCATATCTGACAAATTTCCCAAAAATTCACGGGGAAAATCGTGTTTCTTGTGAAGCTTTCGTGTGCAGAACAGAGCATCAAATTTGTAGAACGGCCTCTTGTCTCATGGGGTGAGAAAAAAGAAATCCCTGCCTGATTGTTTCATACATAATCTAGCGGTATTGATTTCGCAGGTGCACTTTCTCTCTCTTTCTCTCAAGGGTTTTTGCGATTATAAGTCGGCTAACAATAGAAAATCGTTGAGTACACTTTTTTACAACGTTAATGACTTGCGGGACTGCAATATTCACGGGAGCGGTAGCGTAAGAAGGTTCGATAATGTATTTTAGAAAAGATTGTTCAATGATATTCATTTTCTTGGTAAGGGCTACTCGTATTTATTCAAAAATTTAAAAAAATAAAGTACCCTTTTTCAACTTTATTTTTTTTTGTCACATTATAATGACTCATATTGAATTTGTATTAGCAAGTCGCACCTGCGCACAGGATTTTCCTTACAGGTGATTGTTTTTTTATATTTTTGCTGAAAGATTTGTTTTTTGTATATTGTCATGAAGAACCAATAAAGAATTTTTGATTTGATTATTTTTCGACTTATAACATTTGATTATGTTTCGTCATTTACAAGAGAGTGAGTGTAATAAATAACGGTTTTTCACTCACTTGCAACTTTGATATTATAATTGATTGATTTATTTTTTATTTTTCACTTGTACCTTGATTTTTCAATATTTTTACATTCACAGGCAAAGGATAAGGTGAGAAGGAAGAGTGCATTTGATTATAATGATAAAGGAAAAAGAGGAATAGAAGGAGAAAGATGAGCAAAAGGAAAGAGAAATGCTGATGGTGAGGAGGATGATGAATGAGAAGGAGAGAAAGGAGTAGCAGAACAAATAGAAGAGGAAGATGATTGTAAAGTAGGAAAAGAAGATGATAAGATAAGAAAGGAGTGGGTAGTTGTGGAAAGAAGAGGAAGAGGAAAGTAATGGAAGAAGAAGGAGAAGGAAGAGAATAAGAAAAAGAAAATGAAGAAAAATAATAAGTAGAAAGTGGAGGAGTTAGTTTCGGACATACACAGATTGCGCCCATCGGTCAAATGGGAGTGATACATAGCTCCCATACACACGTACACTGTTCACGTAGTGACGTCATTACTGCTAGTCTCATTATTTATCCCGCCGCTCTCTCTGTCGAAGAGATATCGGTATATACTGTATATACTTTCCGATAACCATCTGCTCTCCCCAGAGACCATTCCTTCCTTTTCGACTCTGAAAGTGTTCCATTGATTTATCTCGACTAGTTATGAGTCTTGGAATCATGAATACATTGAAGTTCCAGCTCTGACAGTATGTTGAACGGGGAATCTCCCGGTTTGTCATAACCCCACCACCCCGTTAACTTTCCGATAATTAGCACATATTGACTCTTTCAGTCTGTCACCATAAGTGAGAATGAGAACAGTGGCTATGCTGAGTGACGGAGGTTCAAAGTTATTTGTGTTTGACGGTTTCAAATTTCAAAAAATATGTCTATATCTATCACCCACACTGTCTTTGTCATTTGAATAAATTCAAAATTAAAAGTCAAAACATTAGAATGAATGATTGAGACGATGTGTTTGTTGGAACCAATTTGACAAAGATCATTCATTCAAGATGACTGTATCTTAATGATTGATTGAATCATGGTTCTAGCCCAATCTTTCAATATCAATTAAAAAAATGTTCCAATTAATGGTGATTTGAGTGTCATATTTTTGTTTTTTATTCTGTTTTTAACCATCAAAATTTAAAATTCTTAGTTTTCGTTGTTTTTTTAGTGAAAATGGACTAAATTTTAAAAAATGAAACCATAACCCTATCTCGGACTTATAAAATGTTATCTAAATTTGGGAGAAAAATGGTACAAGGAGTATCCTTAGTTTTTCTCTCCCAATCAGTGCTTCTTTGTAAAAATTATAAATAAATAAAATAAATAAATAAATTAGAATGGAATCGGCAGATTCGATAAAATAATTCGATATTTATCGGCAGATAAATAAACTAGCAATCGGCAGATTCCCTTAGTTTCAAAAGAGGAGAGGTACAAACAATTAAAAGAAGAAGAATACTAGCGGAGATGAAGAAGTTAGTCCAGAAGGATTCAGGTATCAGGTAGGATATGCCTGTCAAGCAGGCTCACTCCTCGTCAAGAGAGAGAGAGAGGGAGGGAGAGATAGAGAAAAAGAAAGAGAGTGATAGGGAGGGAGAGATAGAGAGAGAGAGTGAGTGAGAGACTTAGCAAGACAATTGTGAGAGGCAGGAAGACAGAGATTGTAAGGGAGAAGATTGTGAAGTAAGAGAGAGAGGGAAAATGAAAGCTTAAGTACTGTCTGTCCCTGAAGGGCATGACTTAAGTCAGACTGGACTTAGTAAAGTTCGCGACACATTTCTAAGCCAAGCATCCTGTCCTAGGCAGACTAAGTCCCCAGCAAATTGAATGTGTGTTGGTGTTATGCATAAAATTAATGGTGTGGGCCCCAAAACTTACACTATCAACTGTTCCCTACTCTAGATGGTTTAGTTTGGAAACAAGGTTAAATAAATGTGAAAGAGTGAAGAAGGAATCAGTTTATGATGAAAAAAAATTCTAGAGGAAATATTTCTTCCTTGTACAGTATTCTAATTTCAATTAAGGCAAAGGAAAAAATAAACTGTCTACTGGTGATATTTTTCGATTAGTATACTACAAAATGAGAAAGTTTTCTTAGGAAAACTTTTTTTTCGATCATTACTTTTCGAGATATGAGCGCCTGAAGTTTAAATTTTTGGGACAGAACATTTCAAATTCGGTAAGAGATAAATCTATGAGATTCAAAGCATACTTCATACTATTGTTGATTGAATAAAACAAACATTTTTCGAATACATAGATTTTTGAGAAAGTTATACAATTTACCAAAAATAACTCAACTAAAAGTTATTTTGGGTCATTTTTAGTAAATTGAATAACATTCTCAAATATTGATATTTTCAAAGAATTTTTGTTTTATTAAATCAACAACACCATGAAAAATTTATCCTCTGAATCTCATGGATTTATCTCTTACCGAATTTTAAATGTTCTGTCCCAAGGATTTAAACTTCAGGCGCTCATATCTTGAAAATTAATGATTGGAAAAAAATGTTTTCCTGAGAAACCTATTTTATTTTGATAGCTTGATGTATACTAATCGAAAAACTTTGAAAAATATCACAAAGATTTAAACTTCAGGCACTAATATCTCAAAAAGTAATGATCGAAAAAAAATGTTTTCCTGAGAAAACTTTTTCATTTTGATAGCTTGATAGTATACTAATCGAAAAACTTTGAAAAATATCACCAGTAGAAAGTTTATTTTTAGCCTTTGCACAGCCTTAATTCTGGATTTTGTGCAAAAAATGCCACAGAGGCATAAATGTTTCTAACTAGATTGGGTGTGCTCAGAGAGAGCGGTCAGCGGTCAGGGCGGTCTTAGAAGAAATAGCAAAAACTTTCAACTTCAGTGATCAGAAATACAACATGTATTATTATCATGAACTATATGTCATACTTCGCTTTCAACAATACTGTATCATCAAATATCATAATAATCGGGAGTGAATGGTTTGTTTTAGAATTATAATTGAAGTGAAAATATTAAATTAGAATACATTATGCCCGGTGCTACTTGGGATACAAATACAACGAGAATGCTGAGTCGATGGAAGAATGTTGTGAACTCTGTACGTTCAAGGTTAGTAATTCACTTCAATCTGACAGTATTCATTTAATAGGAAGCATTCATCTTATTTCCAAGCAGTGCTGGCAGTTGATAGTGTCACTATAAATAGTAGAATTGCATGCTAAATTAATTAATGTTTTGATTATATGACTAGAATAAAAAATAATCCTCTGTCTCTGTTATGAAATGATACATTAATTATTATACTTTAAAAATTTACAGTGGTATGTTGGTTTAGTTGAATCTAAGGCCCTAAGGTGTATAAATAATTCAATCAATTCATTTTCGAAATAAAATTTCCTCAATCTGTGAAGATTAATGAAGTGGAAGTGGATCAATCTTCATTAATGAAGATTAATCAAGATTAATGAAGTCTTATAGAAGTGGATTCAGATCTATATTGTCACAACCGCTTATTTATTGAAAAATCGTTTTATTCATCAGTCAATAGTCATTCATTCATTCACTGTAGTTCTAGACAGTCCCTTGCACTGTATTCTCAAGAAAATATTATAGTAGATCAGATTGAAGGATAAGAACAAGAATAAAGGAAGAAGTTGACGGAAATGTTTTGATGTTTACATGAGTTTTGGATTTAAGTGAAAATTTCAATATTTTTTGCAATTGTGAAGGAAGAGTTTTGTTTAGATTTGTATTTGGAAATTGATCAATCTGATAAATTCAAAATTGTAGTAGATACATTTATTGGACTCAAAATTGTGTACGAATAATATTATCATTTAAGTTACGTAAGTAGCATAACCTTTAGACTGTGTATTCTAAATTAAGGTTTGAAACAGTTTTGGGCAAATGTCTGTTGTTTTTACCTGAATTGTATTTGCATATGAATAAATGAGAAGAGAAGTTGAAGAAGAAGAGGAGGAGGAGGAGGAGTAAAACAAGAGATGAAGGAGGAGGAGAAGACGGAGAAGAAAAACAAGAACAACAACAAAACGTAGAAGAATATAAATTAAAGTACATTTATGAAGTGCAGAATGAGTTAAGAGGTGGAGAAAAGGCAGATAAAACGATTATTATGTTGTCAAAAATAACTTTCCCCAACTCTACATAAATGAGAAAGTGATAACAAACTGTTGAGCAGGACACTCCAGGCTAATCATGCTATCAAGTGGTGACATACTTGAAACTAAAACTAAACAAACATTACCTACATGAGTAGGGAATTGAAGGGTACAACCAGTAAAGCTCTTATAAATTGTGTTCAAATGACTTCCATTATGTGTTTTAGCCTATTATTCGCCAAATTATAACAAATTATTCTAGAATTATTATTATTAAACGAAAATCCATTATAGAATAGTGTAATTCTAGAATTATACAAGATACTAGGACTTTACTACTATACAATAGAATTATACTAGAATGATTATGATCAGTCATCAAACACAACAGTTGGGAAAGAGCGTTTGTGCCAGTCGCGTCCGTGTAAAAGACGTACCGGTAGCGACCTGTACAGGTGATCAAAGAACAAAAATCTTTCCACCTTAAGGTAGGCGCACACAGATCGTCATCGGACGGACGGCACGCATCGGATGGATCGCATGATTAGATTTAATGCATTGTTTTCAATTGGAGTGAGCATACCTATCCGCATCCGTATAGGTATGCGCACTCCAATTGAAAACAATGCATCAAATCTAATCGTCCGATCCGTCCGATGCGTGCCGTCCGTCTGATGACGATCTGTGTGCGCCTACCATTATAGGCTGGTAACGGAATTTCCCTTACTAGACGGTCTTGTCTGGACTGCACACTTTGGTTGCCTAGCAACTAGCAACCAACCAGAAACTATTTTACTAGCTGGTTGTTGAACAACCAAACCGTTCCCTAAGAACGTACTCAAGAATCGTTTATAAATACAGCAATCTTTCATAGGCATAGTTTGAAATATATACCAATATTTGAATTTGAAGGTCAGAGAAATACTCTTAACAGAAGTTTAAGGTGCGTACAGACTTTCGCTCTGCTCCGCAACCGAACGTCACTCCAGCAGAGCGATTGATGATCGACCGGGGAGCAACCGGGGAACGCGAGAAGATCTAACATCTTCCGTAACGTTCATGATGGGTGCGTGGGCGGAGCGACTGTGGTTCGATGGAGGTACGAGGGCGGTACGAGGGCGGAGCGTGCTCGGTGCGGGTTGGAAGCGCGTATATGTGTACGCAGCTTAAGAACGTACTCAAGAATCGTTTTTAAATACAGCAATCTATCATAGGCATAGTTTGAAATATATACCATCAATATTTGAATTTGAAGGTTAGAGAAATACTCTTAACAGAAGTGTATTTATGATGTAAACCTGCCTTTGTAATTTCAATAGCAATGAATGAAAAATGTATTGTATTTCAATGCAATGTAATTTCAAATTTTTCATACAAATGTATGAATTTTTTGGCAAATAAAATTTCAAATTTCAAATTAATGCTACTAAAATCTCAAATGGAATGAATTAATCTGCTCAAACAGAAAAAATATTACTATGAAATAAAAAACAGCCAATGAAAAATAGAAAAAATATATAATTCCTCTATATTCTCTTGAAATTTATGAGAATTATTGAAAAGTTAACCACACTGAGTATCTCCATAGAGAAACAATAGCGTAAGTAGATATCCCATGGTATAGGGAGTTTATGTCGTAACTTTTACTGTTATCTCAAGCCGATTACTGTCGATTATTGTCGATTTTCACTGTTTTGTTGGGGTGAGAGTGTATGAACAGCACAATATGAGAGACTACCAGTGTCACACAGCTTCAAGGGAAAGAACTACGTCGGCTATCGGCTTGAGATAATAGTAAAAGTTACGACATAAACTCCCTATACCATGGGATATCTACTTACGCTATTGTTTCTCTATGGTATCTCAATTAGTGTAACCCCACGGAGATAATGTATTTCCAAGTGTGGTTGAAATTCAAAATTTTGAATATTGTATCTTACTTACTCCTTCCTTCTCATTCTATTAATTTTTCTCAAACTTCTCTCCCCAACGCACTTTCTCTCTAATATCGTACTTTTTGCAGCATACTCATTTTCTTCTCCTACCCTTTAATTCACACTTTGCGAAAAAAACACTCAAATAATTCCTTCAGAATATCATGAACTGTCGTGAAAAAAAACCCTGAATCAATAATCATCCATGCAAGCTTTGAAATGCTATTCTCACATTGACACGAAGCTCTTATGGTCTACATAAAAAGTATACATTGCCTTATATACCACGATATCTTGTGTATACTTGGGCTTACATGAAAAAGGTATATAGAACCTCATGCAGGTGAATTGACACGAGACTGTAATGTACAGTGCTTGGGTTTACATGAAAAGTATATAAGACCATCTCATTACTAACCACATGCCCATTTTTGTCTTTACAGCCGTTCAACCTTGCCTGGAACCCTTTTCTGAACCAGTTCACTTCTTTGTACAATTTTTTACTCTGGTTGGTTTCACTCAATGTTTGTAGGTGTAGAATCTTTTGCTTGATTGCTTCTCTCTTTTTCGACCTTAGAATTGATTTTGCTCTCCTTCTTAATAAATTGTAGTTTGCTCTAGCTCCTCTTGTATCTCTTTGCAACATCTTATTTCTAGCATCGTTCCTTTCCCTAATTGCTTCTTCACACTCCCTATCGAACCATTCCTGATTTTTTGCCATTTTTTCTACCCTATGGTCTCTTTGGCAGATCTCTCTAAAATGCTCTGTATCCTCTTCCACTGAACATTCACATCCGCTTCTTCCATTTCGCTCTGTCCAAACTTCCTATCTATATCATTTTGAAATATCTGTCTCTCTCTATCCATCCTCAACTTACTGACATCCCACTTGCACCTTTTCACCCCATTCTCCTTGCGTATATTGGCCAGTCTAAATCGTATTACAGCTCTAACCATGAAGTGGTCAGAGTCGCAGTTTGGTCCTCTCATTGTACGCACATCCAATACACCCGAGGCATGCCTTGCAGACACCAAAACATGATCAATCTGATTCACAATCTCGGTGCCTGGTGCCTTCCATGTTCCCAGGTGTATCCTTTTATGAGGAAAGCAGGTACTCCTGATAATCAATCTGTTGCTCTCTGCAAACTGCGCAACTAGAAACCCATTACTATTGGATTCTTTATGGAGTGAATATTTTCCAGCCACTGACCCAAGGGCACTTTCTCTCCCTACTTGAGCATTCAGATCCCCCAAGACCAGTACCATATCGTGTTGGCTAATCCGTTCTAATTTACTTGTTAACATGTCGTAGAAATCTTCTTTTACCTGCTCATCAGCATTTCTGTAGGGGCATAGACAGAGACCAACGTTACATTTCTAAATCTTCCCTTCAGTCTGATTATACACATTCTTTCCGATATTGGCTCAAAATTTAGTATTTTTTTTCTCATTTCAGCCGTAATGAAGAAGCCTGTACCGCCATATCCAGTCCTATCTTCTGTACCACTATACAGCAAAGAGAAGTCTTTTTTATCGATCTGTCCTCTACCTTGCCACCTTATTTCCTGCAAAGCAACTATATCCAAATTGAATTTTGAAATTTCCAATGTTATCTCTTTCATCTTACCAGGCGCCAACATTGTTCTAACATTCCACGTTGCCACTTTCCAATCCATATCTCTCCTGATCTTAGATCGCTTATTCCGTAAATCATTATTCAAAGTTGTATTGTAGGGTCTGTATTCCTGTTATTAATCCGAAAATCCTGTCCTATCCGAGGCTTTGTTGTGGGTTTCGCAACGAGTGTGAGTTTTTCCGGGGAAGGGTTGTTGGCCCTACGCCCAACCCCCAACCTGGAGGACCAGGGTCCTTTTTTTAGAGTTGCCATCTCCTAGGTACTTGCTTCCACTACAGCTTTCAGAGCGTAACCTACCCTGGATTTAATTTGGGTTAACTCCCTAGGTTCATCCGCACTCTCTGCCGTTGGGATTTCTCCTCATCCGCCTTCAAGGCCGTTGACCGGCTTGCTAGTTTTGGTCCACCCCGGCTATTTAATTTCACCGGTACCTCCCATATCTGGGAGGCATTCCCCTATCCGCCACCTGGGGAGGCGCCCGATGGAGGACTAGCAACCTCTCACGGGATTCTGAGAATTTATTATTATTAAACGAAAATCCATTATAGAATATGTAATTCTAGAATTATACAAGATACTAGGACTTTACTACTATACAATAGATTATACTAGAATGATTATGATCAGTCATCAAACACAACAGTTGGGAAAGAGCGTTTGTGCCAGTCGCGTCCGTGTAAAGACGCGACCTGTACAGGTGATCGAAGAACAAAAATCTTTCCACCTTAAGGTAGGCGCACACAGATCGTCATCGGACGGACGGCATGCATCGGATGGATCGCATGATTAGATTTGATGCATTGTTTTCAATTGGAGTGAGCATACCTATCCGCATCCGTATAGGTATGCGCACTCCAATTGAAAACAATGCATCAAATCTAATCGTCCGATGTGTACCGTCCGTCCGATGACGGTCTGTGTGCGCCTACCATTATAGGCTGGTAACGGAATTTCCCTTATTAAGGTGCGTACAGATATACGCGCCGCGAACATGAGCAATTCACTTTTAATCAGCTGACTATATCTGTATTTGGTACACCCCCAAAGTTGTATACCATACGTCCATACTGGCTTTAATATCTGTTTGTACAGAAGTACTTTGTTTCGGATTGAAAGGATGGAGTTTCTTCCGATTAGCCAATACAGCTTCTTATATCTGATTCCAAGTTCTTCTCTTTTCTTCTTGACATGTGCCTTCCAGCGAAGCTTTGCGTCCAAGGTCATACCAAAGTAATAGACGAATGATCAACAATGTGAGCAAAATGTGGCTGATTGATTTCTTTGTGTTAATGAGTTGATTTGAACTTATTAGAAATTTAGGGTGTGTGTATACAGAAAGCAGTCAGGCGTTTCGAGTTCCAGCAGTTGTTAGATTGTATAGATAAAGTTTAATTTTTCAGTTTATCCTCAACTATTACAATTGAAAATTCTCATTCCTTAAAATCAAAAGAATCAATATAGTACGTATATTTCGCACCTAGGGCCGAAAATTAGACTTTTCCGGCTCGAAATCGGTTTTCAAGTCCGAGGCCGTAGGCCGAGATTTAGAGCCGGAAAAACATTTTTGCCCCTGGTGCGAACACTATTTTTCGCCTCACAGAAAAATAAACAATATATAATTATATGATAATAATTGTTTATTAAGCACTTCTGAAAGCAGAGGTGGAAGGTCATAGCTCTAGCAAATCTGAGGTAATCTGAATATCAGGAAATTGTCCAAGTATTTTTATTTTTTATTCTGATTTGTCTAAATAACCTAAAAGATTATGTTCAATTATGTGGGAGGTTGAGTTTATATTTTTTTATTCTTTCAAATGACAATAATATGATTATTATTATAAAGTTTTTAATTTGAATAATGAACACAAATAATGAAAAGTTTTTTGATCAGCTGTTTTTTGATCACCTTTCTTAGTTCCATGTTAGCGGCTGAAAGGGTACTCTTTCCGGCCTAGGCCGAAAGAAACCTGTTCTGACGTCAGACGAGAGTCGTCTGCAACAATGTCTTTCAGATCTATGTAGGGACTGGAAAACAGCTGCTTTCTGTGCAGTGTGGCGAAAAAATTTTATTTGCTATAAAACTTAACGAAAAAACTATATGAATATCTTAATCTGTATTCTGAATAAAACAAGTTTTATACTTGGACAAAATATCCGTGTTTCCTAATTGTCCGAAATTTCAATCTTTTCATCATGCTTTTATCTTTTCATCAATCTTTTAAAGACTGGATAACTATATTCAAATCGACAACTCTGCAAGATGAATATAGTTCAAATATTTGACAGATGATATTGTATTCTGACAAAATAATATTAAACTATGCACTAGTATTTCAAACTCAATTAACTCAAAACTTAATTTCTCGACCCAGGTCATTGTTCCACCCAACTCCTCAACTCTGCATCGACTGAATATGCTCATTCAATAAGTAAAGAGACAAATGACTCATTTTCAAAAACGGCTGAATTGATTCATATGAAACTTTCAGGACATGAAGTTGGCAACCTTGCGATGACATCTGATCATTTTTTCCACCGTATTTCGTGAACAGTATCGCAAATTGACTCTGTTAACAATGGCAAGTCCGCTTGAGAATTGCACCATGTCCAATTAAATACGGTGGAACAACTGATCAGATGACATCGCAAGGTTGCCAACTTCATGTCCTGAAAGTTTCATATGGATCAATTTAGCCGTTTTTGATGTCCAAATCTCAACTTTTTTAATTCAGAGTATAATCCTCCTAGGACCGCTCTGACCACTGACCGCTGACCTCTCTCTGAGTGCACACCCTAAACGATGTCGAATAAAGGGTGTCGTCCGATGAGCGATTCGGCAAAAAATAGTCCACTGAGCGATCCATTGTTCAGAATAACAATGAGGATAGGCAGACGCTAAGAATGGGAGTACTTGGGTGTCATTAATCATCAGGAACTGTGATAGAGGAAGGCAAATGTCGTGTGTATACTCGCAATACGATATATTGATGATAATGATTGAATCAGAAATTCAGAACCCACCACATTCCATAAAAAAAAAACTCCTTAAGGCTGTGCTAAGGCTAAAAATAAGCTTTCTACTGGTGACATTTTTCAAAGTTTTTCGATTTGTATATCATTAAGCTATCAAAATGAAAAAGTTTTCTTGGGAAAACATTCTTTTCCGTGCATTACTTTTTGAGATATGAGTGTCTAAAGTTTACATTTTTGGGACAGAACATTTCAAATTCGGTAAGAGATAAATCCTCTTCATGGTATTGTTGATCTAGTGAAACAGAAAATCGGACGTAACCGAATAAAGCCCCTCAGCTGACTTCATCAGTTCGCTGTTCATACGTGTTGCAATAATAATTCTGAGTGTGATGTCAAATCAATAATATTATTGTGAGAGAAAGCTCTCTCTCTCTACTCAAAAGCAGACAGGCAGACTAGTCAGCCCCGTGATTTGAATCAAAGTGACGTCACAGCATTTGTTTTGCATTCGTCGCCGCCCGGTGTCGGAAATTTCAAACTCACAGTCTGCTAATATAATATGGAGCATTATTTTCGGTGTGTTTCACTGCAAACTGTCAGCATTGACTGATTGAGAGGCGTATTGATGTTTTAAACATAAGGAATGCTTATGACTGTGAATTTCAGCACTATGGAACGATGTCACAGAAATACGTTGTGGACATCAGAAAGTTCCTAATTTTATGTATACAATGATATTATGATATATAATAAGAGAGAATAGGGTTGTGTTTGCATCAAAACACGTCTACTTGTGGATTGCATACCGGAAAGACGGGAATGAATTAGATCTCCAAATTTTGCACATACATTCTAAAAATCTGGTGTGGTACACTCACACAACTTTCCTTGCTCATTGATCTATAAGCATCATTAACGAGGATAATTTAGTGAGTAACATTATGCCGATTGGCGGCTAAATAATTAAAAACTACGATTATACTATTGTGATTGTGTTCAGAGTACATTTTCCTTTGTTTGAATTATGAAATTTGAGGATTTTTTAAAAGTTGTCAAAACAGCTGTTCTACAAATAAAATATCGACATCTGTTCTTTCGGATAAACTGCTCTATCTACCTACCTCACGCACGAGAAGGAGGTTAACAAAGGTTACAAAGGAGGTTACAAAGTAAATTTCTCAGTGATGAGGTGGACCCCCTGTTAGTTTCCCAGGAAGGAGACTCATGCCAGTTAATAGAGCTGATAAATAACTATACAGGGTATGAATTTGAAAAAGTCGGTCAAGTTATTTTTGAGAAAATCGTGATAGAAATTTAACAAAATTCATTCTTCTCAGGAATATTACGGAGCTCCTGCAATTTTCCCAGAAATGAGACTCATGTCAGTTGATAGGGCTTATAAATAGCTATCTAGGGTATAAATTTGAAGAAAATCGTTAGAGCCGTTTTCGAGAAAACCGTGAAAAACATGGTTTTTTAGCCATTATTCGCCATTTTTTCCGCCATTTTGAATTGAATTTTATTGAATTGATTATTGTCGGATCCTCATGGTATAAGGACCTTAAGTTAAAAAATTTCAAGTCAATCGGTTAATTAGGAATGGAGTTATCGTGTTCACAGACACACACACACAGACCAACACCCAAAAATCATGTTTTTGGGGAACTTGAAACGTATAGAAAACATGAAATTGGGGTACCTTAAATTTTTTTGGAAATCTATGGTAAAGGCAAGGAAAGTAAATGAAATGTATAGAAGCTTTTGATGTTAGCATTTTTGATACCGTACATCAACCCCAACAGCCATTAACCGTTTCCATTTCCGTTTTCATATCTTGCCGGCACGACCTACAGACAGCATATACTCTGATGGACAGTATAAGAGGAGGCTGTGGTTCATAACTGCGCGAGGTCTACTGTTCACAGAAATACTATTATCTTAATGTTTCAGAAACAAAATTTTATGACGTGAGTTATCTTTTCATTGCCGTAGCGAAGCACGGGTGAGCTGCTAGTAGTATAATAATATATGATATAGCCTACTATCTAGAGCATTACGAGAAAAGGCCATTCGTTTTCGTTTTCGTTGTCTACAATCTACTAAATTCAGTTATGTGCCGCCTTCATTTTAAATACATGCATTACATTCAACACTCTCAAGCTATCTTCGTCGCTTCATCATATTTTCACCCTGAAAGGGTCTTCAGTTATAAGCCTTCCCAATCACTCCCCGGATGTTTCAAAAAGGACTTTACAACTTTGAAAATTCATATAAATCTTAATAAACAAAGTACAGAGCTAGTTTTGGTGTTGGTTTTTGGTATATCTCCTAATGAATCCCTGATTTTTTTCTATTACTTTCCAGCTAAAGCCAAAACTTCACATTCAGAAATTAAATTCTCAAATCTTCATTACAGTTCTGTGTACAGCAGACCTCGCACTCAGTAAGTTACATTGACCTGTTGTTATGTTTTCTCAAAAATTAATAAATAATTTATCAATTTTAAATGTCTAGAAAAAATCCTAAATAAATATAGAGCTTTCTGTCCTATCGTACCGTGACGTGTCATCCCGGAATGTGAGTGTGAGCGCTGTTATCAGGTCTGGCTGCAACTGTCTACAACGTTGATGGAAGGATACATTTTCAAGATGTTCGATGTTTTTGAACGGGTAGTGTTATAGTCAACTGTCTACTAACGTTGATGGAAAGATAAATTTTCAAGATGTTCGATGTTTTTGAACGGGTAGTATTATAGTCCACTAGACAGCTGATTTATGATGAATAATTCTATAGTCTGATTTTTACGGTAATATTGGTGTATGAAGGAGGCTCCTTTTTCCTTTCATATTATTCTTGAAATGCAAAATTTCCAAAAACGTTGTATATACGTCGACGCGCAATTAAAAAAGGAACATACCTGTCAAATTTCATGAAAATCTATTACCGCGTTTCGCTGTAAATGCGCAACATATAAACATTTAAACATTAAGAGAAATGCCAAACCGTCGACTTGAATCTTAGCCTCACTTCGCTTTGTCAAAAAAACAAATCGGATAAGTAATCGTCCGATTTTGAGACTGAGTAATGACCATTCTAAAATTATTGAGAAACCCTTAAGCTTTTAGGAGTGGCCGTTTAGACGCTTTATTGGTTGCCTAAAAACAACAGTCGTTAAGTCATGTCAGAATCTCTGAAATTTATGAGCTGCGACCGGAAAATTTTAACACCAGACCTAAGCTAGCAAGGTATCTATTTATTTATTTATTTCACCCTTAATTTTACAGATTTTGTATGAGGAGTGAAATCGTCAAATATGTAAACTTACACACTGATGCGTTGTTCTATCTCGTAATTCAACGTTGACGAATTTGAGTGTCAAAGCTTTTCACCAAGAAGAGCTCAGTTGTAAACTGCTGATTTTTTCAGTTTATGAAACCGCGAGTTTCCATTGAACGAGCGAAGCGAGTTCTTACTGATGACTAGAGCCTATACGAGACTTCTTCTTCTTCTCTTCTTCTTCTTCTTCTTCTTCTCCTCCTCCTTCTTCTTCTTCTTCTTCTTCTTCTTCTCCTTCTTCTCTTCTTCTTCTTCTTCTTCTTCTTCTTCTTCTTCTTCTTCTTCTTCTTCTTCTTTCTTCTTCTTCTTCTTCTTCTTCTTCTTCTTCTTCTTCTTCTTCTTCTTCTTCTTCTTCTTCTTCTTCTTCTTCTTCTTCTTCTTCTTCTTCTTCTTCTTCTTCTTCTTCGATGGCCCAACAGCCCAAATCGAGCCCTGGCCTCCTCAGTCCTGCCTCTCCAATATTCCTCACGAGACTACGAGAGTCACTTTCGGTTTGTTGGTGTGGCTGTTTGTTCGAGATTACTTATGATACCTTTTATCAATCAAATTCATATTTCCAACATATATTTTTTAAACCATCATACAGATCAAATTAGTTGGCCAACCAAATTGACTCAATCGTCCTTTTAGAGGATATAACAGAATAACACTGAAAGTGCATTAGAAAAAAAATTGGTGACATATTATCCAGGTGAATGTCAATTTATACAATAGTTAGTGAGCGAGTTCTCCATCCTGAGGGCTCACTAATTCTAACAAATTCCAGTTGAAGTGGAACTCTACCACACCATTCAAAGTTTGAACTTTCATATTCACCAACTCATATCAAAAAATCACTATCACTATCAAGCATTCGAAGCATTCAGTGAAAAAGTCTAGATTTAATGATAGGCTTCCCACTCATTCTAAGACAAGGATAACAAGCGGTTATGGGTTATTCTTGGCCATCAATAGAACTTTGGTAACAGTTAGCATCGATTTATAGTCTGGGAATAAACGACCCATATTCATACTTGAAACTACAGAATTATTAATAATAATTGAGGCCCCACTTCTAGAGACAAATTCAACTCGAAAAAAACTTGATAACGTCTTCTCCAAGATAATTAGAATACCGTAATCTATTCTATTCACCTTTTATTATCTCATTATACCTTACCTCAATACTTAACTCTGATTACCACGACGAAAATCATCGATTAAGCCATCATTAAGCTGCGTTTCACAAAAGTTGTCAACAAAATACTCTTCACAAATAGTTTTCTACAGAAAGTTATTAATCTTTTTGTAGTAAACAATTTGCTGTTCTCAAATGTAGAGCAACAAAAGTCGTCAACTTTTTGTCCAGAAAGTGTTGTCGGCGTAGACTTGTGTAGGAGAAAATTGTGTTGGCAACTTTCTCAGTGTGGAGAAACAACATTTTTGTTGAAAACACGGATTTCCACAAGCTGACGAGAAAATGTTGCTGTGCTTTTTAAGAAATTGGCAACAAATAAAAACTGGAAAACTATCAGTTTACAACTTGGTGTAAACTCGTCTGCAAGTCCACGCACACTACGCTCTCTGGATAAATAATTGACAACTTTTGTTGTTCTACGTATGAGAATAGCAACTTTATGGCTCTTCATGGCACTGAACTTAAATTCGAGTACTCCATGAAATTTGTACAAGACTGTGAGATAATTGAAAAATTTAATCAATTTCCAGTCAACTCAAAGCCTACTGGATGTCCGCAATAGGCTACTTTCAACCACAAAATTCAATTGGAATTTACTTATTCAAAACCTAGTTGCCAATTAAAATTTGCAAGGCTGTCACTTTCGTGAAATTTTAACAAGTCTTGTCCAATTTCGTATTCATGAGATTTGAGAAAAAGGAAAATCTATTTTCTCTTCTTTTTGGCGAGTTCCAAGTGATTTACTGTATTGACATGACCTATCTAACATGACTCACGGATCTGTTAATTTCAAATATAGAATTAAAGCAGTTTTGTGTTAAAGTCATTCGAATCTTCACAAGGTAGGATATTATATAGACTTGTAGTAAGTATAGTGTATATATATGGTATAGAAATCCTATTTATTAGCCTTTGACTCTTCCTGCATTGCATATACCGAGTGATTCAAAAAGGACTTTACAACTTTGAAAAGTCATATCTTATTAAACAAGGTACAAATCTAGTTTTGGAGTTGATTTAAAGGAAAACACTTCAAGTTTTTTTGCCTTGAACTAAAGATGTTCTATGTAACTTCCGTTGGTTATCCTGCAGACATCCCATCGATAGTCGATTTCTTCCCAGACTCGCACTAGCATTTCAGGTGTAACTTGCTCAACAGCATCGGTACCGTATATGTATTGTTGAAAAATGAATAATATGGTCCACTTGTAACCTATAACCCTTCGCCCTAGAGTTAAGTTATAGATGAGACTCATGATAAGGATGTAACAACTCAATCTAGTTTCTCATTGTTTCAATAATTTGTGTTAGTGTCAGCAGAGCATTCAAGTCTTGATTATATTCATATCAATATTGAATTGTACAAAATGGCTTCTTCATTCATTCCGACTGCGATAACAAAGTATTTTGAAATTAAAAAACGATACTTAAGTCAATATTAATAATAATTTTGCATGTTGTTTAAAGCATCAATAAGTGAATTAAACCATCACTTACTATACGTATATAGCTGGTACTTTGTATTATTAATAATAATGACTGCATACCTATCGTTGTTTAATTTCAAAATACTTTGCTATCGAGGTCGGAATGAATGAAGAAACCATCTTGTACAATTCAATATTATGAATCCATATTATGTATTATGGACCCTTAATGTATTCTCATCTCGAATACATTCATTTTTATTATGATTCTTGAAATTAATAGGCTATTGAAGTTTTCAATCTGGTAGAATAATTATTGAAGTTTTCAATCTGGTAGAATAATTATTGAAGAAGATTTGCTCATTTGCATGAATTGATTGTACTGGCCTCTCTTAATTTTTTCTCATGTTTGTTTATTATGCTGTTTCACTGTGGTGTATGCTGTTATACGATGCACTCACTATATTATGCGCATTTCGATATATTATCTTGAATTATTGGTAAATCTTTTCAAACTCATTTTGTTAACAGGGAATGTAAATTACAATTGCTCTGAAAATTACTCCTCTAATATGGAACAAGTCTGTATATTATTTCTCTGTATGATATTTTTCAATTGATTTGATATAATTTTTGTTTTACAGTTTAGCGGTGAAGAATAGCCAAGAAAACGGCGCGAAAAACAAAGACTCCAACCTAGATGCTCTATGCGACGGAGAACCTCTGTAAGTTATATTACATTACCTATATATATCCTTACAAAATTAAACCTCCGTTTCGGTATTATTTTTGAGCAAGACAACGGGGTTTGGAGTATATTTAGGGCTATGAAGATATCCTTACGAACTTAAACCTCCGTTTCGGTATTATTTTTGAGCAAGACAACGGGGTTTGGAGTATATTTAGGGCTATGAAGATATCCTTACAAACTTAAACCTCCGTTTCGGTATTATTTTTGAGCAAGACAACGGGGTTTGGAGTATATTTAGGGCTATGAAGATATCCTTACAAACTTAAACCTCCGTTTCGGTATTATTTTTGAGTAAGACTACGGAGTTTGTTACTATTTAGCGATCAGAAGAAAGCTTTGAGACGGTTCTTTGGCCCATATGTTATAAAAATGATCTAGCTCACCCATATTTAGGGAACATTAGGCAAATTTACAGCTTCATATTTTAGAGCAGTCCCTTTTGTTTTTAGAAACAGAGCCCTTTTCAAAGAGGTTGAGGTGACACATGAATATAATAATGCACGGTTAAGGGGACTCATCTAGCCAGAGCATATACTCACTTTGGTTGAGAAAGGACGGTTCTACATACTCTATAACTTTTCAATAATTGCCTCACACAAAGTGTCCAAGAGAGAGAGTACTATAGTCATAATAATAATATTAATTTTATTATAAAAAGCTTTAATCCCATATCAGTGAATGAAGTTTGTAATTATAATACGCAATAAGCAACTAATTACTTATACCTTAACACATATAATTTACTAGCCGTCAGGCTCGCTTCGCTCGCCATATCCGTCTAGCCAGGGGGCTCCGCCCCCTGGACCCCCGAATGGGTCGTCCAAGAATGAGATCAGCAGGCTCGCTTCGCTCGCCTGCATTTTTCATTTGAGCATTTTTATCATATGTTAGGACAATCCAGTCGGGGGTCCAGACTAAACGTCTGGCTAAACGGATATGGCGAGCGAAGCGAGCCTGACGGCTAGTAATATAATATTCCCAGGATTGAAGTAGCAGTGCACAATCAATTTTTCCGCGATAAATGCATTTAAATCTTCAACTTGGTGCCAACCTAACAAAGTCAACTCAACTTAATGCCAACCTGACAAAATTATTAATTTAGTTGCCAGTTAACAACTGTTTCGAAGAGGTACTCTATCTAGATTATAGTTCTATAGTAACATATGATATGGAAATTTCAATTATAATATTAAGAGATTGGGAGAAGAAGAATATACATGCTAAAAGACGAACTTTAAACCCTTAAAAACAACCCTTAGAGTTAAAATATTGCCAAAAGATTTCTTAGTGCGCCTCTAAAGGGCCAACTGAACATACCTACCAAATTTGAACGTTTTTGGTCCGGTAGATTTTTAGTTCTGCGAGTGAGTGAGTGAGTGAGTCAGTGAGTCAGTCAGTCAGTCAGTCAGTCAGTCAGTGAGTGAATGCCATTTCGCTTTTATATATATAGATAGTGGGATGTATATTTATTCATTGAAATTATCATTTATTCATTGTTGAAACACTTCTGATTCATGTAGTTACATTACAATACTATATTATCAATATTCTATTGTTGCATACAATCTTCATTGTAATTAATAAGTTTTCATAATATATGTGAAATTTGTTGCATAATTAGCTACTATACTGTAATTTATTGTAAATTCGTGTATAAACCAGAATATATTGTAGCTTACTTGAATAAAAAAATAATAATTCTTACTTGAATATAGTGAGGTCCACGTTATAATGGCAGTGGAGAAAGATAGGAGAACATCATTGCCCATTCTCTGCCTTGCCACTGCCTTCTATAGAGAATACCTGATACCGGTTTATCTGATGCAGTATTAGCTGTTCATTCTTGTTTAGAATAATCAATTATATTTCATTCTTCAAGAGAATATATTATTGATATTGAATATTTTGTCAATTAATTATATTTCTACATTGTTAAAAAACAATATGGCAAATGTGAGGAGCTAGAAAAAGTTAGCGCTAGCTGCTTTGTCCAATGATAGACAAGGATAGCAACACCAATGTTAATAAAATACTGCAAATTTATAAAGTGGACCTCACCATAGAAAACATTAGCCTTATTTACAGCTTCATGCTTTAGAGCAGTTGTTTCCAGAAGCAGAAACATTTTTGAAGAGGTTATTGAGGTGACATTATGCATTATAAGAAACTGACCAGAGCATAGACCCACTTTGCTTTAGAAAGAACCGTACTTAATTTTATAAATAAGTTTCTAATAAATGTCACACATAGTGTCCAAGAGAGACCACTTCTGATCTATTTTCAAAACAACTAGAATCTATTCTCTGATAATAATTTGTTAGACTAGTATACACTTTTTCATGTTTTTCAAACATAAAATTTGAAAACTACCGTATTAATTTACCCTGGGAAGATAAATAATAAATCAAATACATTATAGAGCATATTATCATAGAGAAACAATAGTTTAAGCATTTGATGGCACTCACTCACTGACTGTCTGACTCACTCACTCACTCGCAGAACTAAAAATCTACCGGACCAAAAACGTTCAAATTTGGTAGGTATGTTCTGTTGGCCCTTTAGAGGCTAAGAAATCTTTTGGCAATATTTTAACTCTAAGGGTAGTTTTTAAGGGTTTAAAGTTCGTCTTTTAGCATGTATATTCTTCTTATTCTCTTAATTATAATTGAAAAATGTCCATACCATATGTTAATATAGAAATATAATCTAGAGAGAGTACCTCTTCGAAACAGTTGTTAACTGGTAACTAAATTAATAATTTTGTCAGGTTGGCATTAAGTTGAGTTGACTTTGTTAGGTTGGCACCAAGTTGAAGATTGAACTGCATTTATCGAGGAAAAATAGATTGGGCACTGCTACTTCAATCAGAGCCACCCCTGGGAATATTATATTACTAGCCGTCCGGCTCGCTTCGCTCGCCATATCCGTTTAGTCTGGATCCCCGACTGGATCGTCCTAACATATGATAAAAATGTTGAAATGAAAAATGCAGGCGAGCGAGGCGAGCCTGCTGATCTCATTCTTGGACGATCCAGTCAGGGGTCCAGGGGGCGGAGCCCCCTGGCTAGACGGATATGGCGAGCGAAGCGAGCCTGACGGCTAGTCCATCTGTAATATTGAGGTGATTTTTTATACGTAGCACATACGAGCTAGAGATTTTCACTGCTATGTGATACCGTATTGTCTTAGTTTCAATGACATCATTTCATTAGATTTCATATAGTAAGATTCACGTTAAACTGACAGAGATCCCCATAAACAACAACATCATGCTTCACTTTAAACCAATTGTGACAGTTCAAATGAGTGTATTTGAAGAAATGTTAGAAAGATACCAAATATCTTGAATAAATTTATTGTAAAAAACTGAATTTTGATTTTTTTACTAGTGTAAGAAAAGTTTTAGTGTTTATTGTTTCAGTAAATGATAACAATGTTTGACATGGAAGTGTATCATTCTCACCTCTAATACTTTCTACTCAGTTGTTATTTCAGAGGTAAATTTTAGCAAAGAGCTGGCAAAGAATGGAAAAACCAAGCTCTATTGTTTACACACTTTGGGACGCTATTTTTGATCCAATAAACATGAGAATCCAAGCAAATTGTTCAGAAAAATCTGAAAACACCTTTGCACATTCCAATTTTGATTTTTCAGTTTTATAGTAGCCTAGTGATTTTTCAAGAACTTGTTGATGAAGTTATGGATATCTGCAAAATATATACAAGAGAGTTAATAATAATTGACTGGATGTGATAAATATAGCAATTACATAAAAATAATGGAAACGCTTTGTTTGCTATATGCGGAGAGTGTAAACAATTCCAATATATCAAAAATATAAAATATATATTTGTCATGAAAAATGCTTTTTTATAATGGAAAATTGGACTTTCTACGAACTTTAAGAGAAATACTACCTTTCACTAGACATATTTCGGCGAGCATGTGATAATAATACCGGTATCTAATGTGTAGTGTATGTGAGCATTTATCCTCAATATTTTTAGTAACGTTTCATTTCTCATGAAAATAAGACTTCTATATTTTAATAGAACAAATCCCTCATACAAAATTGATATTGTTCATTAATCTGAACTACTGGACTGATTAACTTGAAATTTTGCATAAAGATTCTTTATCAACCGAGGATGGTTATAGGCCCCAATTCTTCAAGATTTCATTACGTCAAGTTTTAAAATAGACCCTTGATCACGGGTTCCTGCTTGTTTACAATAAATACTGTTTACTATGATACTATTCATTCACTTTGTAGAAATAATTAAGGACTGAAAATTTTGTTAAGTGAACAACTAAGTCTTAACCTACAGTATTTCAGACTACAGTAACTAGGTATACTACCCATATAGCTACTGTATTTCAGACTATGTGTGTAACCTTTTCTAAATTTGGGAGAGGGATAGCACAAGGTTACCTTATTTTTTCTCTCCCTATCATTTTGATGATGTACTTATCAAATGAATCAATAGAGAATAAAGAATATACTGTTTAATATTGTATACTGATTTATTACTGTTCATTTATTGATTTTTGTAGGAAAGTTTAATTCTTCATGAAAAGAAGACTATATTTTCATAAGAAAGTCCCTGGCCGATATGAATAGAGAGAACAGGTACTTTTGCCTTCTCATATCCATGATTCCAGATTATCAAACTTGGGCCTATCAACTGCTGGCAAAAACCTTGCTGGAGAGAGATCACTTCTCTCAACATTCGTTGAATTGGAAATAATTAATTATTTATTTATTTATTCATACATTGATACATACAATATTGAAATATTGAAGTTTTCAATAGTAATGTTGGCGGCTATAATTAAACTCCAATTTGGACAATTAACTATGATTTGGAAATAGCTTTGTGTGTTTAATCTATTATTCTATGTTGTAAAAGTTTCAAAAAAAAGGTTTGCTGTCGTTTCATAAACCCAAGAGAGCCCATGAGTGATTGAATAATTCAATCATGTAAACAGAGTGTATAGTCACAGAAATAACTACTCATGACACCAGAATATCATTTCTGACAGGAGAGATCGTGTCTAGTAATAAATTAAAGCCTCCAAAAAATCACGCTGAACAATACTCACACAGTAGGCCTACACAGTACAAGTGTACACCCACTTTCAAATTGAACATTCGTATCTGACTTTCAGATCAAATTTAAAAGTTGAGATTAGTTTGTAGAATGTACATAGAGAATATAACTTGCAATACCTTGCTTCCTCTAGCTACTGGAATCTCCAGTATCTGCTCTATTATCTCTTCATTCGGAACACACCTAAGACATGCTCAATTATCACCAACCAATAGAAAACATACCATAAGAATAAAATTATTGACGATTATAAATTATTTTTTGTAATTTTAGTGTTAATGGAACTAGAAGACTAGGGTCACACAGAAAACGCATGATATCATAGATTTTAGATATTTTATTCAGTACCTGAGTGAAGTGTAATTCCTTGAGTTAGGTACTTAGCTACTGAAAAAATAAATTAAATATTAAAACCTTTCATGATTTGATATTTTTCATTTCCCATATTATTTCTGTATTGATTTGTGGAGTTGAAGGATTTTTAAAATGCATTACACATATAGTGATCAATTGTCAGGTTTTTAACATCTCACAAATACTAGGCTTTTTAATAGCTTAAAACTATCATATAAATATGATAATACAATAAATTATCATCACTTACAAATTACTTGAGTTTCATATTAAATAGTATATCATGTTAAATAGATTTTCTATTAGTAAAATCATCAATGACACAAAATATTAAAATCGGACATTGTAAGAAAACTATGTAAACCTCTTTAATTGATATAATAATTATTGTACGGTACCTAAGAATAATTGACCGAGCGAAGTGAGGTCTAAGATTCAAGTCGACAGTTTGGCATTTCTCTTAAGGCCGTTTGCACAGTGCCAGTTTAAACTAAATTTCATCTTAAACTGGATTAAATCTATATCAAGTATCATCTGTTATAAAGTGATTCATTTTGAGTTTAAGCCAACAGCTGATTGAATTCAGTTTAAGTTTTCACTGTGCAAACGGCCTTTAAATGTTTAAGTGCCGGTTGCACAAAAGCCGGTTAAATTTAATCCTGATTAAATCAGGAGAACCAATCAGAGAAGCCGTCTTTTTAAAATGGTCTTCTCTGATTGGTTCACGTGAAATTAATCAAGACTGAAATTTTACCGGCATTTGTGCAACCGGGCCTTTGTGTTTAAATGTTTAAATGTTTGAATGTTCAAATGTTTAAATGTTTAAATGTTTAAATTTTAAATGTTTAAATGTTTAATGTTTAAATGTTTATATGTTGCGCATTTACGGCGAAACGCGGTAATAGATTTTCATGAAATTTGACAGGTATGTTCCTTTTTTAATTGCGCGTCGACGTATATACAAGGTTTTTGGAAATTTTGCATTTCAAGGATAATATGAAAGGAAAAAGAAGCCTCCTTCATACGCCAATATTAGAGTAAAAATCAGACTATAGAATTATTCATCATAAATCAGCTGACAAGTGATTACACAGATGTGTGTGGAGAAGCAAGTCTATTGCTGTATTTCCATAAGGTCTATAGTTTCAATCAGGTACTTGTGGATGAGAATACTGCGTGAGGTCTACTGTTCACAGAACTACTAGTAATATCAGGTATAAATTTGTGACTCTGGATGATAAAATTGATAATCTATTAAACCATTTGAGACCCAGATAGTGTTCTGGCGTGTCTGTTCCCATTACAATGCATTAATTCCATTGGAAGTCAATCTTTTTGTGAATATAAATCAGGTCTGCTTCTATTTTTGGCCTGCAGGGCTGGAAGTTTAATTATTAGTATTATTATTAAAACAAGGCCAGTTTGTACCAGATAGAGAGAGAGGGTTAATGGGATCGAACTCTTGGAGAGTGAGATAGAGAGTTGAAGTCTTGGAGAGTATGATAGAGAGAGAAAGAGAAAGTTTGAGAGGGAGGTTTCTCGGGTCGATAGGTCGCATGTCTGCTTTCTAAAGCATTTCTATTTTTAGAAAAACAAATTTTGAAAAGATGCTCCATTTAACGGCAACTACTGGTCTCTCTATTCTCCAATTCTCTAACTAGACATCCTTTGTCAGACGTTCTCTTTTATTACAAGTCTTTGCTTTGAAACAGAAAAAATGTATTATGAAGCCATCACTCGAGTATGTAATCAGAAGAATTCGCTCCATATTTTATTTATGTTGATTTTTTATTCCCCTCCAAATTTCAATGACACTATAAACATTTATTCAATCATCTATTTTTATAATGTTTACACCAACTCACCCCTTAATTTATTCTATTTCTACGTACAAATTTATTAAAGCCCTCATTTCCATATTCGCCAATAATGTACGGTAACAAAGAATTGACTGTTCTATAACTATTTATTATTTTTATGTAAATTTTCTACTCTTCCCAAAATTCAATTTCAATCCAAATTTCCAACACCTACAAGTTTCATATATATTATCTTGAACCTTCATTAATTTTCAAATAAGGAAATTCCTAGAACTTTTTTGTAGTTGAGAAGTTGATATTGTGGTAATTATACATATTAAATAAAAATACTAAGAAATTGTCAAAACCACTAAGATATTGTCAAAAACCACAGATTTATTGATAGAAAGACCGGTTTCGGTTGTTACACCATTGTCGATCTCTGATATAAACTATAGAGTTTATATTACTATATTTACTATAAATTATTGGTTATTACACCATTGTCAATCTCTGATATAAACTATATAAACTATAAACTATAGAGTTTATATTACTATATGTACTATAAACTCTATAGTTTATAGTTTATCAGAGATTGACAATGGTGTAACAACCGAAACCGATCTTTCTAACAACTATCAATAAATCTGTGGTTTTTGACAATTTCTTAGTATTTTTATTTAAAATTCCTAGAACATTTTTTTTAATATCTATAATTTTGGCTACTTAATTGAAAAATTGTAATGAGGTTTTTTGTCATAAGTATCTAATTATTATAGGCACAAATTTCTTCAAAATAAATGCTGATCATTAGAAAATACATATTGTTTATTCATGTATTTTTTATACATTGATACATACAATATCATTTTCAACTATGAATGATTGGGAAATGAACAAAAAAGGCTTAAAGTCCAAAACTGTTTCTTTCCCAAATTTAGATAGAAATTGAAATTACTGTATTAGAACTGTATATTGTTTGATATTGACTGTAGGCTACTGATAAATATATTCCAAATAAGCTAGCATAATGACAACTGTCGTCTTACTTATTTCTTCACAAAGGACAAATTAGATTAATATAAATTTTTATTTATATTATTTTTTTAATATAAAAAATTGAAAGTATTTTAAGGAGTGAGGCAGGCTTTCTACAATAAAAGACTGGCCTACACTCTTTTACAAACTCTCTTAAAAGTGTATATACTGTACTGTGATCTAATATTGAACTATTCATATAATTATTATCATTTTTTTAGAGAAATAATTGTGATTGTGTGTTTTGTGTTGCAGACCGTCTTTGGAGGAGGTTCGTTGCTGGGGGAAATCATTCGATAAATTAATGAGAAGTTCAGGTAATTAGACTCGAAAATCTTATTTCCAATTATATAAAATGCATTTATCCTTGTACAATATTGACATGTACGGTACAGTACAATAGCTTTGCTAATATCAATAGCTTTGCTATTTGAAACGTTAAGCAACAATATTGACAAGTTCTTTAATAAAATCAAAATATAAATTTGATTTCTATTTCAGGCCCCATAAAGAACATTCAATATTGATCAATTTTATCTCTCATCAGTTCATTATGAGACATTTTACGCTCCTAATCAAACAATATAATATTATAAAAATATATATAATATGCTGTATTCTGTGATATTATGTTGAAAATTATAATACAACAAATGGAAGC
Source organism: Nilaparvata lugens (assembly GCF_014356525.2). NCBI lineage: Eukaryota > Metazoa > Arthropoda > Insecta > Hemiptera > Delphacidae > Nilaparvata > Nilaparvata lugens. The sequence goes on from NC_052505.1 coordinate 91,845,833, forward strand.
TGAAGTAGCTGAATCTGGGGGGGAATATTATTTTCACCGTGGAGTTTGAGTGAAATTTCCGCAAATTGTTACAATATCACTTTTGTTATAATCCTATTATATTGAGCGAGCAACTTCTGTATCTCTGTTTATATGTTTATATCTGGTTATCTGGTTATTTATGTTCAACTGATATCGAAAACGGCTCTAACGATTTTCACGAAATTTGGAACATAACCTGAACGAGTGTTTTCAGGTCTATATTTTTTTTACACTTATTTAGTTCTTTACCCTTATTGCTATTAATTTAAGTTTAAATAATATATTTGGTTATTTTTATTTAGGTATACATTTAGAATTATCAAATTTATATTGTTTTTTTTTTATTTTTTAGTTAAGTTAACTTTATTTTTCTTTCATTTATGGTTACCAAAGGCTCATGTTGAAGCCCCTTCTTCTGGTTCCATAATCTTAGCAGGGGTTATATTGAAATTAGGGGGGTATGGTCTTATTCGTGTACTTTAGTAGGTTTATGATATAAAAATTCGATTGCTCTAGGTCTCATCCTTGGGAAAACTCGCTGAACGACATTAAAAGGATAATTCATCCTTGGCTGAATCAGCTGAGACTTTCGTCGTCTGTGGATAGTAAAAAGTGAGCGAGTGATTCTGTGGAAAATCAAAATATCGCATCCCCGAAATTCATAAGCTGACGTATAGACAGCTGTAAAATATAAACACGATCATTTTAGAGAATTTTATTCTGTTTATCAATAAATAGAAATAACGAGCGAAGCTCGGTGCCCCGTTATTTACTTTTGTTATAACTTGAATTGAACTGAGGAATTCAATTATCTGATATGTTTGTGGTTATTCAAAATTTTAGTCGCAATATAACTTACCTGTGAATTTGGGACAATGACTCAACTATATGGGACTTGGAATTTGCAACACATAGCTCAACCTGCTTGAGACTGAAATAGCTTTATTTGAAATTATGGTTGGGACTGTTTATTTTGAATTCTGGGATGAAGCTGTTTCGGCTGTATAAATTGTCTGTTGAATCTTCTCATATATTGCATTCATTTTGTCAATTAATGAATGAATGAATTATGCTGTTTAGGACTACTTATGAAAATGCACCTTCAACCAATATTACAATATCTGTAGGGTACTGTATTAAAACCTGTGCTGAGTTCTATTCGATCAATAATTAATTGATTTTTTAACAGTTATTGAATAATATAAATATAATAACTACTTTTATTTATAAATAAAATTATAGTAACCTTTGAAATTAATAACATAATAGATTAAGAATACAAAATATAAGAACTAAGGTACCGTACCTAGTTTTAGTGTTCACACCATCGGCAGGTTATAAAAATAAATTTCAAATAATCCTCTAAAATAATTTCAAAATAATAATAGAATAAATTTCTATTTCATAAATAAAATGAAGTAGCCCTAAATTCATACATTTCTAGAAGATTGTAACTATGGTACCGTACTGTAGCCTACATACCGTAAATAAGAAAAATCCAATCTCATATCTAGGCTATCTATTCATCATATTTGATGAAATCTATTGTACCGGTAGTAATAAATAATTTTCATACATTTCCATGAACATTTATTGAATTTTAATAATGACTTTATTTTATCTCTGATTTGTTGCAGCGGGTCGCAAGATATTCCGTGAATTTCTACGCTGTGAATATAGTGAAGAAAATATTTTATTTTGGCTGGCGTGCGAGGACCTAAAGAAGGAGACGAATCCGGATGTAGTAGAAGAAAAAGCTAGGTTCATCTATGAAGACTACATTTCAATATTATCACCAAAAGAGGTAACATATAATATACTGTAATTTCATTTGTATTTATAATATTTAAACTGTTTTGAAAGGTTGAAAAGAGCCTGCAATGATCAAGTTGATAACTTGAACCTACAGTTCAAAAATTGGAGATGATTTTTCTTGTCTGTTCAAATGGTTTATTAGAACGATTCCATTGAGCTAATGACTATTAAATTGTTAGCCATTCGACTATAATTTTAACCAAAAGGGGTACCTTAATGTGACCTCAATAGCCATTAATGACGTCAGGAACATCTTAAATTTAGAAAACATGCAGTACATAATATGGTACTGATTTCTTCTTTCAAACAAAAAAAAACTTTCTTAGAAAATTTACACAATATTTAATTATTTTATTACATTTTTCAGCATCCTAATGACCTCAATGGCCCTTGATGACGTTAAGAACATCTTAAATTTAGTAAAGACATGCAATATATATATGGTACTGATTTCTTCTATCAAACAAAAATAACTTTGGATGAAAAAGACTAAGAAATTTTCAAAAAACCACTGATTTATTTAAATTTGATAAACTTGGTTTATCAGAGATTGACAATGGTGTAATAACCGAAACCGGTCTTTCTAATTATCAATAAATAAGTGTTTTTTTTGTCAATTTCTTAGTCTTTTTCATTCAATATGAATAATTACCACAATATCAACTTCTCAACTACACAAAAAGTGAAAAATAACTTTCTTAGAAAATTTACACAAATATTTAATTTTATTCCATTTTTCAGCATCCTAATGACCGCCTATATATAGGGGTGTATGGATTTGTCAATGAATTCTGATTTCCAAGTTCCATTTTATCAATATACTACTTATTCTGTGCATTTCACAATGCAGAAAAAAATCCTCACCAGAATAAGGGTACCGGTATACATTCAACAACTCTTTTCTCACTTTAACTCCAAACTTCTCGCACATAAAAGCCTTGAGATTTCTCATTTATTGGTCGTTCTATCTTTTTTCCAATATATTCCTCCCAAATATTGAACATATATCTGCGTATCAAAAATCCACATTCTTAGTGGTACTGATTTAATTTACTGAATTTCTATAAGTGTTAGTCTACTGCATCGTTAACTTCATAGTCTTCAAGTCTATAACAGAACTATGAACACCTTTCAAATAAATATTACCAATCTAGGAGTGAATACATCATCTGATAGGTAATGAAATTATATTATTGAGTAGGCTATTATAATGAAATTATGTGAATAAGTGAGTAAGTATGTATGTATGATATACCTGATAAGTCTACAATCATGATATAGATGATGTGTCTTCTACCTTCTAGTCATGATAATGTCTACATGACTGTATGGATATGCTAAGGGTGTCAAAACATAGTGGAGCGACTAAGGCAGTTTCAGACTCGAGAGTGTAGAATGTAATGCATGTAATTGAATGATGGTGCACATACTGCTCCTCTATTTGCCACAAGAGTGCGCCTCCATCTAATTGCATGCTACATGGTCTAAAAAATAAAGGTGTGTACAGACTTTCGCTCTGCTCCGCAACCGAACGTCACTCGAGCAGATCGATTGATGATCGACCGGGGAGCAAGAGTGGAACGCGAGAAGAGCTAACATCTCCTGTAACGTTCATGATCGGTACGACTGCAGAGCGGGGGCGGAGCGACTGCGGTGCGATGGAGGCACGAGGGCGGAGCTGGCGCGGAGCGGGTTGGAGGCGCGTATATCTGTACGCAGCTTAAGGTCTACATGGTTTCAGGCCTTGACATGCTACACTCTTAAGCTTGAAGCTACCTCCACCACTCCACCATGTTTGCACCCTAGGGTCAAAACATAGTGGTGGGGAAGGTAGAGTGTATCCGAGAAGGTAGCCGTGATTGATGGAAATAATGAATTTATGATGAAATGAGAAGAAGGAGGAAGGAAGCAGAGACATTTAAACACTCTCAGATCCCTTCTCTGATACACTCTACATTCCCTGCTCCACTATTTTATTATTCTAAGACTGAACGCTGGACTGGTGGCTGGAGGTGGGCAGGGCTTACAGAGAGTGGGTGTGGCCATAGGCCACACCCCTCAATTCCTATTGGACAGACTAATTTGCAAAGAATTTTTTTTAATCAAATAAATTGTTTGAGTTGACATTGTTGTTGATTGTTTTAGGTGAGCCTGGACTCGAGGGTGCGCGACCAGGTGAACAAGAACATGGTCTCGCCGACGCCACACACGTTTGACGAGGCACAACTGCAGATCTACACCCTCATGCACCGCGACTCGTATCCGCGCTTCATCAACTCCACATCCTACAAGCAGTTGGCACAACTGACCAGCAGCGACGACAACAGTGCTGCCAACAGCGGCTCGGGAACGCCCACCACGCGCCGGCAGAGCAACGCATAATGAACGGCTTCCCAAACATGGCTGCTGCCACTCCCCAAACATGGTTGCCAACGTTCGGGAGCCGGCGCCAATTTCAAACAAACTGTCGATTTGAAATTAAGCGTGCGTCTGTGTGTGTGGTGTGTGCTAAACATGTACTAAACTGCCCTGTGCAACAATATGTGAATATTTCGAATAAAATTCGCACTCTCTGTAATACTAGTAATAATACTTAGAGATCACAAAAATAATTCAAGCAAGTGGTGGTTCTCAAAGAGTTCCAACACCTTGCTACTGTTACACACTACAAAAAACAACTGATTAGTTGGGTCTTTATCATGCATACAACATGATGATAAATAAATAAATTATTATACATAACATATTATAAATAATGATAATGAATGAATAAGATGTTACTTTTTATACTTTTTACTAGGTAATTGATGATGATTTAGTTTAGTGTGTATGTGTGTATACAATGCATTATTCAAAGTAGGTGCAACGAATCTGTACTGTATTATACTTTGAATTGTGTTGTTGTTTTTGTCTCACAAATTGTTGATGATTATTATTTGAAAAGTGAACACTGTTGCACAAAATTATGAATTGTTGCCAGCAATCTCAGTTACCCCTATGTTTTTGGCTGGAGGTTCAACAATTTCAGTTCTATTTATGATTTAAGTTGGAGGTCGTTTACTTAAAAATGGAATTTGTACAAAGATAAAGATACTGTCGTCGCTATGAATGCTAAAAAATATTGTATTAATGTTAATAATTTGATTCTTTTTAATGAGAGAGTCTGTTTATAATTCATTACTCTTTTATACTGGACCAAGTTATGTACAAATATCTAGTCATAACAATTAAACTTAATGAAAAAGTAATATTGTCAGTTATTATGAAACAATATGATGTAAATGTTACTATAAACTACTTGAAATTTGTAATGAATGATGAAAAGTAATATGAAACACAGATTAAACAGGCGATAAGCTGTAGAGAAACTGAGAATAAGAGAAGCCTTTCCAAAAAGCAAATTGAGATGATAGATGATTATAATTTAGGAAAGACAAATTTGAAGACATTGATTGGCTGTGAAGCTTCATTATAATACTCATAAAATCACTCAAACAAAATGGAGGATGAAGATAGAAGCAGAAGATGTTGGATCTGACAAATCATGTGATACTCTCTGCATCAGGACAATTTATTGTTGAGTGATAACTATTATTTCAATCAGAATTCGACAAGTGATAAACGTAGGTACCGTAGCTGCTGCAGAGGACAATGTGTTGTGTAAAGACTTGTGCGTTCAGTTATATGTGTGTAATATACAGTAATATTATCTTGAAAATAAAGCTTTAATAACAATAATGACGATACTAAAACAAAACACAATTTTAATATTACTTATGCTATATGCACGTGCATATCGAATGATGGGAAACTACAATTTAAAATGCATTGTGTCTATGGTACCATCTATAAGGATTAAACATATACGAGGGCCTATTGAGTGAATGTGATTCAGATTTTGGCCTACGGAGGTAGCTCTTTATTAATAAATAATTATTATTATAACCATGGGATAATAATTATAATTATTATATTGTAAACAGTATCGTTTTAAAATGTTCCATCTTTATCGTCCTGTATTAGTTCAATGTCATCTCTCTCACTCTGCTTTGATAGCCTATATTTCAATTTTACCGATTCTGTTGAATATGATTGTAACGATTTGTAATAGGATAGACTAAATTTGATTTGCAGCAGGATGCCTAAATAATACGGATCTTGTATAGATGAGGGTATGCATGTATTCAGTAATTTATAAGAAAGAGTAAACGGTGATCCTAATACCTATAATATATAGATGAATAATCCAGTTTGAATAAGTATGAAAAAAGTTACTCTACAAGTTTGAACAAGTGAAGAATCAACTTAAATTCTAAATGTACTCACGAATGTACAGATTTTAGAACAAAATGTAAAGAAATCATAAATTCACTTCAAATAGCCTACAAACCTACCAAGAAATATCATTGAAGATTGAAATATCATCAATTCCAATGCGTTTTCAACGTATTCTAATTTCAAATTTTCCTTCCCGCACAGTTACAAGAAAAACATTAATATTTTATTTCATTTTATTATAAAAAGCTCATTGACATCCAAGCAGATGAATAGTCAACGTGGGCATTATGCATTCCAAAAAGTTTCAATTCTCTCTGGAATAACAACTACGGTACCAAATTTAATAAGATAGACCGACTATTCCATAGACCTGAATATCGCAAGTAGAGTGTATGCAATTCAATACTACTCTAAAATGTATGCTAAATTGATGTAAAAAAATTCAAGTTTTTGAGAGTTTTCATTCATGTTTAACTGTTCTCAACATGAAAATACCATCAGATACAACAAATACAGTATAAAAATATACTAATATGGCTATTCATTTTTTTTAAATTGTATCCTGCAAGTGCATGATACTCTTGATAAATTTGTCTAGCATGTATTACACATATTACATATTATGTAGTAGTATGTACCAACATATAACACATTATGATGTGGAAACTTATGTTTATGAAATATTCGATACTGTTTTATTTTTCAAGTATTTATAAAGAAGAAATTTTATGCACAAATTGGCATTGCTACACGATGTATTGTATCTTGTACAAAATCAGATACCAGCAGGAAATATTTTGCACATTATTATTGATGTGGAAACTCATGTTTATAAAATATACGAGACTGTTTAATTTTTCAAGTATTTATAATGAAGAAATTTTATGCACAAATTGGCATTGCTACACGATGTATTGTAGCTTGTACAAAATCAGATACCAGCAGGAAATATTTTGCACATTATTATTGATGTGGAAATTTATGTTTATAAAATATACGAGACTGTTTAATTTTTCAAGTATTCATAATGAAGAAATTGTATGCACAAATTGGCATTGCTACACGATTTATTCAATATCTATTGCAAATTCGTACAATCTAAGACAAAATCTTATCATGTCTTATTTCTATAATTATTTTCGGTCTTCCAAATATTATGAAACCTTGTAAAATAACTGGGAAGTATGTAGAGGATATGTGCGGAATAAGGTGTCTGTCAAAGAAACTCCAAAGAAAATATAAAATATTATTACAATATATTATCACAAACAAGTAAATCTACTTTCAAGCATTATCAGTATTCATTATTAATAAGTCAACGTTTAATTCAAATATTTATCATCTTGAAGCAAAACAGCAAATCTCATGTGAGTATATTTGCTTGCATATATTTTATCTCCAGATTATTTTTGAGTGAGCATGAGATTTTTCTTCAAGATTTCGAAACCTTGAGCACTGGCTAACGAGATAATTTCTGTTCAATTCTATTCACGCCTATTTGAAAGCCAAGTTATTTCATTGTATCTCTGATTGTAAATAGTGCTTCCACATATATAAATCAGTAGAAAACGTAAAAATATAAAATCCTCCAATTCTTGAGAAATTGTTCTCAATGAACTACTTTTAATGAATTATACTTTGTCAGTAGACGAGGTAGTAAAAGACCTGGATCAAAACCTTCTAATTTCTCATCGATTTCATTCAAACCGGTACAATTCATGAGAAACATTACCTATTTCATGAATATCACTGTACCTTCATTTACGATGAATATTGAAAGCAATTTTAAAAAGATCTGCTAGTATACGGTACTGTCCAATGTATTTGAAAAGAATGCTTTTGCACTTATTGTAGACCTTATTTTTGGTATTGAGTAGTATTGTCAGTATTGCTTTACAGTAACTATCATTGTTAAAGTTTTCAATTCTACTAGAAGTTTTTAAAATATATTGGAGGTGGAATCTCATCATTTGAAGATATATGGTCTGCATAATCCAAAGATATTTAAATTGTTTACTATCTAATAATAATTATGTCTAGTTTGTTTGATAGTATCATTCGTTGCTCCAAATTCTCTATTTTTAACTCTGTTGAAGTTCTGACACTGTGTTACTTGTAAATATTTGAAAAACACTCACTTTTGTTGGAGTATTGAGGAATGCATTTCACTCCTGAAGAGGAGCGACAGCTTCATCAGCCTGACACCAGGGGCGCTTGCTCTTATAGGTTTGGACTGTGTGGCCAAAACGTGGGAAAATATTACATTCGATTTGAAGTTGAGTTGATCATTTAATAAGTTGGATTTGTTGGCTGATGAAGCTCCTCTTCAGGAGTGAAATGCATTCCTCAATACTCCAAAAAATATTTTTTCAAATATTTACAAGTAACACTTATTATATAGTGTTTCGTCATGGAAAGCAACTTCAATCTCTATTTTTGTTGAATGTATGAAACTAAACGAGCAAATATGAGTATATTCACTTCTACTGCTGGAGAGTATAAATATTATTGTACCTACTGTATCAAAATTACCTACCTACCTAAATGTCAAATTTAGTGTCTACCCAAAGAAATGTGTTACCAGTTTTAAGCATTTTTTTTTTTTTTTCTTGTTTATAATAATTGAAAAATAACTCATTAGAACCTACCAAAGATAAACTAGTTTTCAATGAACTTGGCAGAAATTAGGCCCAAATTGTACAAGTTGCCAAGTTATATAGCCTAAGTTGTACCAAAGGAACTTGTTATGCCCAAAGTAATAATTTGTTACCCGGGTCTAACTAAAATTGGTAAACGACACCAAAAATTTATTATACTATTCATGTATCGTTATGTTAATGTATCTTTGTCTTTTAGTTAACAAAATCCATAGAATTGAAAGGGAATTATCCGATTTTCCCTAAACACAACCTTGAAATGTACCTACCGTATCTGTGAATTTTTGTGGAAATTGTTTGCTTCAATTGCATGGAATCACAGTAACCATATTACTATATTGGGTAATATAGTTACTGTACATAGAATGATGGGAAATTTTTACATAAAATATGTGTGTCGTAAATTTAATTGAAAAATTTATCTTAAACGTTTTTATTCAAATATAATCTTTTTACTTTTGAAACCCACATTTGGATTTGTATACAAGTATGAGGACTTCTAGGGGCAAACATCAGTATTGGTCACCTTCATCAACTCAAACCATGAATAATGAACTTGAAAAAAAAATTAAACCAATATCCTTTAAAAAAATGTGTATGAGCATACTTTTGCTTAGACAAATTGCATGAGAAAAAAATCACAGCAATTCATTTCTACATACTGTAATTATCTGTATCATAAAGAAAGGATAAGCGTAAGTCTAACCTATAGGTAACCTATTTATTTTATTTATAGGAGAATCTATTTGTTTGTTTCTGTCTATATGAAGAGGTCCTCACAATTGTCAATTTCATTCAAGTTTGAACTTGGGTAACTTAAAAACATTTTGAATGCACCTGTTAGTAATCTACTGCTTTACACATGATTGTTGTTTGTTGATCAACTGTTAATTATTGTTAATCAACTAAAGCTGCTGTTGATTATTTGATTTTTTTGAAATTGGCATTGAAGAGTATGAAGTATTGAACAATTATTCGTAGAAATCACATCTATTACAATATCGGTGACAAATTAACATCCAACCATTATTAGAGATATGAGTAAAAAAATAAACTTACTGGCACTAACAACAACTGAGAACATAGTCCTATGAGTTTACATCATGAACGCACAAATTGATTAACTTTTAACTATGTGTATATGTATATTAAAGTTATTATTGTTAAATTTGTTGAGTTACCAAACTGTATAGAGTGAGTGTGGAAAATGTTTTTTGTTGGAAGAACTAAACGCGCAGAGTTTTCAAGTAATCGGCAATCAATTTTGATAGTGTTTAATATTGGAGATCTGACCTCTGGTAAAGGAGGCTGAAATGTTCAATCATCAAACATCAAGAACATAATAAGAATGTACAGGTTTTTCCAATTTGAATGAATTGGTTGTAATAATTTTCTAAGATCACTTTGAAAATCAAAATAATTATGCAAATAAATTGTTGTTGAATGGTTACGGTACTTTAAATAATAATATGTATAGGTCTTACAATAATTACCGGTCTAAATGACAGAACTTTGATAGACAAATTGTAAAAAGGTCTCAATTTATGGATGCTGTATATTTATTCTAGCTGTATTTTACTGAGATTCCATTGATTTGTATGATGTATTTTTTAGCTTTATTCACCCTTTATTGCTTTCGGGCACAAATCTTGAAGGAAATTAATTTTTGGTACCTACAATCATAAACTGCAATATCATCGCCATTGTAATTAACTTGAAAGATAAAAATTTGGTACCTACTGTCAAGCAATCACAATTTTTACTTGTTTTTAACAGAGCAATAATAGCTCATTCTTCTTTATGAAAGTCATGAAGAAAAAATTGTTTTTGTAAAATTTTGTAGGTACAAATTCCTCCCTATATTTAACTCTCTTCTCATGATGTATAATATAGATTTTTCATTTTTCATGACTGTCCATTGGGCATTGATCAATACCTAAAACTAAACTCAAGCATCAAATTGAAAACTATTTTGCTTCAAGTCACGAAGTGAGTGCTTTATTTTATTAAAAAAGCTCATTTTAAATCATGTTGAATGATTCTTAATTATTTGAATTAAAAAATAATGGATCTTCATTTATATCCATTTGAGTACTTCTTATTTGGCCAACTCAAAAATAAATTAGAGAATTCAACAAATATTTAGCAGAGCTAAATTCTTCAACTGATTGCAATAAAACTTGTATTGACTTACAAGTGTTTGAAAGTGTAGGCTACCTATTAGCCTATAAATTAGATCATTATGAGTATTGATTTCACACTGGCTTCTGTATGTACCTACATTGAGAAGAAATCTTAATTCTTATGAATGACATTTTTACAAATAGGCCTACAAGTATGCGAATTTTACACCAGCTATACTGTACTAAAAACGAAAAACACTTACTAAAGAGTGTGATCACTGAGCAATGCTATTCTGATAATGTGTACTTGGATATTAATAATCAAGAACTATTTTCAATATTGAAAATAGATGTTTATTTAGATGGATGGGTAACGTATCAAGCTATCATTCGCAATAACGTTTATGTAAACATAATTAATTTAAGTATGAGTTACCAATATTTTGCGAATTCATCATAGTAGGCTATAATTAGATCAGTAATCACTTACTGCATTTGACAGCATTCGTGAAGTACGTTTCTGTTTGAAATTTGAGCTTATTTGTTCTAAAATAAGGATTGAAAGTAATAATGTACATTGACTTCCACATTCTAATGATACCGTATGCAGTAGCCTATGGTAAGACATTATATAGTATTTATGGAATGTGTATAAATGTGTTTTCCACAAGCGAGATTTTAAAATAAAGTAGGCTTAACAGTGCATCTCAAAAGCAAAGATGGATACCTGTCAACTGGACCACTATTATTGAAGGGATGACTGAACGAATTACCATAATAAATAATCAATTCCTTTTCAGTTTCTCTTTATTTTTAATTATTGTTATGTTCAATGTAATAACTTAATCTAGTCATCTTAATACATAAGTCGATATTTATAAGAAGTGCGTATGAGAGTACCTATATCGTACGTTGTATAGAAACCGTATTTTTAACTAAGTTGGAACCATCTGTCCAACTTTCCATCATTGATGAGTAATAATGTTGAAAATTCCCCCTATGGACCTGAATCATCTCATGCATATATATAACACATATATATATAAAATATCTCAGTTGCCACTTTTTCTCACTCTTATAAGTGATCTTAACAATTATATTAAAAAAGATTATCCTATTTAGAAAAAAGGGTACCGAACAGCCTCAATGATCAATGCTGGATCAAACAAATTGGAACAAAAGATAATACAATTAACAATTAAGAACAAACAAATTCAGTTTAAGAATAAAATTGCAACACCCAATGGGTTCATTTCATAGAAACTAAATAGGCTAAGTAAGGATCAATAAACAATCAAATAGTTTTATTATTTGTTCTTGAGCAAGTTTCAATAATGCACTTTAGTTTTAGTTTTCAAATTTATAATTAAATTTTTAGTAATATTGTATTTTAGTTTCATGAAATAGCACAACTCGCATCCGCGCTAAGATTCTTTCTTTGCGGATGCTAATTTTTCCATAAAATGTAATTTATATTTATGTTTGTGAACTGTATTTCGAATGGAAATAAATTTGATTTGATTTGAAAGTACTCATACAAATGAGAGTTGCTATCCTAATCAGATACATAATACATTCTTGATTATAACAACTATTTATAACAATTTATTTATCTATTTATAATTTTTACAAAGTAGCACTGATTGGGAGAGAAAAACTAAGGATACTCCTTGTACTATTTCTCTCCCAAATTTAAATAACATTTTATAAGTCCGAAATAGGGTTAAGGTTTCACTTTTCTAAAATTTAGTTCATTTTCACTAAAAAACAACGAAAAATAAGAATTTTAAATTTTGACGATTAACAGAACAAATGATCATAACACGAACATTACAAAAAAATCCCGCTACGATAATATAATAACAATATTCAAAATTAACATTAGAAATTACAAAAAATACATAAATAGTGATAATTAGGATAAATAAATAAAGGAGCGGCGAAGGTGTAGAGGGTATCAGAGAAGCTAAGTAAGAGGGTTATAAAGTAATGTATCTATTAAAATGTGGTGGAGGGTAGAGGGAATTTGATTGTAGTACCGTATTGAAAAGTGATTCATATATTGAAATGTGGTTACTCTGTTGCATATCCATACTTTTTCACTATTAAAATTACACTTGAATTTTGAAAAACACTTATGGAGTGAAAATGCACTTACATTGGTAGTGACGATTGTATCGACCTGTGTTTGGTCATCCTCAGACTGTCTGTACAAATGTTGAATGCTGTTTTTAATGTACAGTTTTTGAGCTGTTTTTCTGTTTTCTGAGCAGGTGAGTTGGACAGTCCGAAGATGACCAACAACAGGTCAAAACGATCGTCACTACCAATGTAAGTGCATTTTCACTCCACAAGTGTTTTTTAAAATTCAAGTGAAATGTGGTAGTACATCGTGGTGCGGCGACGGTGAATAGAAGGTAGAAAGAAGCGGAGACATTCATATGCATGCATTCTAAAGGGTGCTTGCATAGTGAGAAGGTAGAGGGGAGAGGTCGAGGTCGAGATAGAGGTATAGTTTGTGTAAAACAAGTTTGAGACTTGGCTCTCCATATTCGAAGAAATTACAGGGTTGCCAAATCGTGTAAAATACGTTCTTCCGAGTATGTTTGACAATTGGAAAAATAATTTCAATTATTTCTGAGAAACTTTCTCGCTTTCACCACCTACTTATCTTTTGAAACAAAAAGGTTTCTAGCAAGTCGAAAATTTCATGTTTTCTGCTCGAAATGTCTCGACATTGACGAACATAATTATTAATTGAAAAATAACTATGGGTCGGATAAAAATGATCCAGACACCAATAGGAGACAGTCTCCCTGTTCATTTGATATAAAATTTTACCTACTCATTACGACGCTACATGATTCTGAGAGAAGTGATATTCAAAAGAAAAACAAATCTTCGCGATGTTTCCAATTTTATCATAAAAGTTAAATTTTCCTTTTAACCTTTCAAGCCGAAACTTTTTTAGCACTACTAGGATATCGGGGATGATATTACACATCCAATTCTGACGTTGAATTGGAAATTTGAGAAAGTTGCAATTTTACACGATTTGGCAACACTGTAATTTCTTCGGATGGAGGGCCAAGTCTCAACTTGTTTTACACAAACTATAAATGGATATGGGACAAATACATATATATTGTGTTATAAGTCGTGTGGTAAACCTATATCTCAACCTCCTCACTATGCGGGCGCCCCACAACACAACATGCGTATTTGTGCTACTTTGAGGTACATCTATCTCGGCCTCTTACCATCACCTCTACTTCCTCACTATGCGAGAACCCTTAGGGTGAAGACATGGTGGAGTGGTGAAGGTAGCTTCAAGCTTGAGCTTCATGCATGTAAATCGATAAAGCTGTATATGTTTTGACCCATCTAAATACATGCATTTCATTCAACACTTAATCTTGAAAAGCTACCTTCATCGTTCCACCATGGTTCCACCAATAACTTATCCTGATAGTTACAGTATTTTATCTACATCAGTCACCAATTTATTGAAGGGTTCCTACACATATGACTCACTCTGTATAGTTGAGGGTTTTTGACCCTTAGGGTCAGACCAAGCGGTTTTTCAGATGGCGTTTTTAGAATAAGCAGGGGAGGAAGCTGTCTGAGTGGGTTATCTCCTGAAAAAGTGCTTAATGTGGTTTGCCCCTTATACACTCCCAGCTACCTTCTCTGCTACATTCTATCTTTGACGCTCCTCTATGTTTTTACTCTTATTGATATAGCCCTGATATGCATTCAATATGATGTAAGCTATTTCTCTTAGAAAAAAATGATTTTGAACTCACAGACTACTCTTAGTGGAAATTTTACTGAGAGATTGACAGGCACTCAAACATTTTTCAACTTTTGATTATTGAGAATCGTCAAGTTGGATTTTGAAGGTACATTCCAAAAAAAATGACTCAACATCTGGCTTGTCAAATACCGTATTTTTGGAGTTGTGTTGTAACTCAAGATAGGTACTCAAATGTGTATCCCATACTCAAATGGGAATTCTATGAAATCTTATTACAGTGGAACCTCGATATAGTAGGCTTACATCACAAGTGGCCGCTCAAAAAATGTAGCCTACTATGAGGTCTGTGCTTGATAAGGGTGTGCTATATTATGGACATAGCCTTGAGCTATATGGCCGTTTAAAGGAACTGCAGAAAAATCTACGATAACGGGGTGTACTCCAGTGGAGCATCGATATCGTACACCCCGTTATAGTACATTTTTTCTGCGCTCCCTTGAAATGTCCATATAACGCAATCATAACTATGTCCATAAACCACACCCAGATTTAGTACAGATTAAATGAAAAGACTAAGAAAATTGTCACTACACAAAAAGATTTAGTACAGACCACGGTATATAGAAGAAGTATTCCATCTAAATACCGTGGTACAGACCTTGTAATAGTATATTTTTGAGCGGTCCCTTTAGATTTTGCCTATATATACTATATTGAAGTTCCACTTCAATGGAAAAGAATGACTATCATGAATATTAGATAATTGAATGTCATCTAGTAAATTCATAGTTGAATGACTATGAAAGTCTTGCTTCCAGTTGCACTTGCAGTATACCTATTAAAATTAATTTAAATTAAATTACATAACTGTTATCTAAAAAATAATGATCAGATCCCTAGTAACCATTGATAGGATTGGTTAATCATGATTAAATTGGATAGATGTGCAAGCAAGTCTTTGTTTCCCAAGTTGCAGTCTTTTTTCAAGTAACCTACTGAATAAATTATGAAATAAAATATTCTAATTTACCAGCTTACACTGGGCACTGCGGTAAGGTGAGAATAATAAAAAAGTATCTGATCTATAAAAAATGCCATTCCCGGTCTTCAATAATAGTTACCTTCATTCAAAAATTTGAAAGTCCGTTTTACAAGTATTCTTCTTCCATTTTCTCTTCAAAAATGCAAAAGTTTCAGAAATCCATTTATAATGAGGTCCATATGATAATGGCAGAGTTTTTTTTAGCAATTGTATTACTATCCTTGTCTATCATTCAACAAAGCGGATACCGCTATCTCTTACTCGCTTTGCTTTGTTACCAGATAGTTCTCCAACAATGTAGAAATATAATTAATTAACAGAATATTTAATCTTGATTATAGAAATTCAGCATGAAATTATTGAAAAATATAATTCCTTGCTTGATAAACTATAATTTATCATTCTAAACGATAATTAACTGTTAATATTACATCAATAAACCTGAATCAGCTATCGTCTATAGAAGGCATTGACAAGACAGAGGATCGGCGACGTTATTCTCCTTTCTCCACCGCCATTATTACGTGGACCTCACTATAGAAAGTATTGGCTCCTAAGTAAGTCACGGTTTATCGTGATTTTCGTAGCTTGTTGTCTTTCCACTTTGTGAGCAACCAATTTAGTTCCAGTAGCGCAGAGCTTTCCAACCACTCCAACAAGCTACTCTTCTAAACAAAGCTAAAATGTCTGCTGGCCTGCTGGGTAATTTACCGTCTGTTCTGTTGGTAAATTTTATTCGTTTTCAGTTTTGATGATGGCGATAGACTGAATCTATTTGTTCAATTTCCTTCGTTAGTTAGTTGCATGAACTAACGTGATTTATTTGCTAGCTAACGAAGGTATCAATGTTTTTAAATTTAATTTTTATTTTACTGTAACCTAGGAAATTGTTTTTTTTAAAGTGAGGAAGTTTGGAGTAATCAACGAACGCTACAAGATTTGGATTTCTCTCGCCTTGCATAACATTATATTTCACTTACAAGGTAAATAATTAGTTGATAATAACGTTCTATACTTAAATTTATAATTATATAACTTCTCAATATTTATAATTTAAGAACCTATTCTGCAAATTTATTATGATGCAGAAATAGCTTTCTTTTATAACCATTCTGTGAACACGAAACTTTACATTCTTGTTGTAATCACCTCCCACTCAACTTTTTCTAATTTAAATATATCCTATCAACAAATTAAGGATCAATATGGAATGTATTAAATTTATTTGAAGCAAGATTAATAATTAAAAAGTGTATAACTTTATCTGTAGGGATTTTGAATTTTCAAAATCTGTTATCTAACCTGTACAAACGATTGTTCCATTCATTTGGATTATTTAACCTTATAGCCCACCTTTCTACTTCTATTCTATCTTCAATTATAAACTCTCACTTTTATTATAAATGTCTAGTTCTGTACGAGTAACTTATTTATTATTGATAAAAAAACTCTGAAATTAATTTGTAGGTGGGCCTATAATTTTTGTAATTAACATGTTCAATTTTATATAGGTTAGAAGCTTTAAAATTAAACATTAAATCTATATTAAATAACACAAATCTTTAAAAAACATGTATCAACAAATAAAAACTCATATAAGATAAATTGACATTATTATTCGACAGTCAAATAATCTTAATTAGATTACTGTAGCATCTAGTTCTAGTCTCAAACTACCTCATAATAACCTTTTTTATCAGAATTGTAGCCTATATCATGATTTATTCCTCATTTTTATTTTAAAATAGTCCTATTCTCCATGTTATACAGATCAAAGTTAGCCGCCCTGTAGATGTTAAACTTTTCAGAACTGATAAGCTATCATTGCTTCAATCATGAGATCGCCTTAGTTCACCTGAAATTGAGACATCCAGAATTACAAGATAACAAACCGATAGTAACTTAATGCATTTTTTGTTGCTTGGTATTAATAAAATTGTTCTTGAAATAAGACCAAATAAGTACGGTAGCTTACTGTTTTCTTTGAAGTTACAGAAGAAGTATTGTGTTGCTAAAATTAGTAATTAATTAAAACAAAATTCCAATCTATATTCCTTCAAAACCTCTGATTTCTGCTGACTAAAGCTTTATTCCCCCATCAGTGTACGTGTCTGGCACAGTGAATATATTATTCCCATACTTTCTAATGGGACTATTTTTACCCATCCCGGCCGATCGAGTATTAATACTCCATTAGAACTCAAAGGAATAATATTTTCACTCTACCGGAGACGTACACTGATAATGACATTTGGGAACCCGCCTTTATGAAACTGTTAATATTTATAACAAAGAAAATGGCTAGTGAAAAATCTATGAATGATGCTTTACAAAAATAAATAACTTATTATTTATGGTTTTAATTTCCATTCACTTAATCAAACATGGTGAACCCACATTATATGCAAGCTCTAAAGCAACTGTAAAATTATGTTAGAGTAGATAACAGAGCCTAATCTTATCATTAAAAAGATAGTTTATTAAAGATGGTTAAAGATAGCCAATTTGATAAACCTTGGATAAACCATCAATTGTTTATTTTTAAAAGTAAAATATTTTCGATCCATGCCTTGACAACATAACCTCCTCAGTAAACATAATTAATAATACTCAAATTCTCGATTAATAAACATAATTAATAATCCAAGCTCCAATCAATATTTAATAAATCTTACATTCCTGCTATAAACTTTATAAAGTAAACATACTCAAATTTTCTATTAATAAACATAATTAATAATCCAAACTCCAATCAATATTTAATAAATCTTACATTCCTGCTATAAACTTTATAAATCTTGACAATTATATAAATTTATTAATTTTCTATGAACCTGATAAGGCATTAATGAACAAAACCAGACAATGATGACATATCCCCCACGTAACTACAACCTTTTGAAATCATGCAATTTGACCGATATTCGTGGTTAACCATTTAATAAATCTTACATTCCTGCTATAAACTCAATAAATCTTGACAATTATATAATTAATTTATTAATTTTCTATGAACCTGATAAAAGGCATTAATGAACAAAACTAGTTAATGATGTCATATCCCCCACGTAACTACAACCTTTTGAAATCATGCAATTTGACCGATATTCGTGGTTAACCACTGATAAAGGAATCTATCAGTCTTCCCTGTAAACCCTTTAACTGTTTATCAAACACTAGGCTCAACGTCACAACTAATTAGGTTTAATCGCTAGCGGACGGACTCATAATATTTTACTTTAATGAGAAGAGCACTACTATTGTAACGGTAACTCTTGTGGCGTCATCATTATAATCAGCATCATCATCATCATCACTGAAATGCAGTGATGTTACATAACTGTACTTGGCTACTCTATATTATATACCGTGCGCAATATATGTATACCAATATAACCAATATAACATATGTATATATGTAACCAATATAACAGACCATTTCAGTATTTCTTTACATTTGAACGAAGTTAATGATAAGGAAACGAAACACGGTGAGCCATGGACTAGAGTCAAAATAGATTTTGATGGTCTTATGAAGGACTTACAGGGAGAAAACTGGGAAGATATATACAGAGCCGATGATATTGATATTATGGTGAATCTTTTAGTTGACAAATTAAACTCTTTAACACAAAATAGAACAAAAACAATTCGCATGAGTAAAGATAAAAGACCTCTTAAAAAATGGATTACACCCGGTTTAGTAAACTGTATACGTGTTAGAGACAAAATGCATAAAATTATTAGAAAGCAACCAAATAATATCCAACTAAATAATAAATATAAGTCATATCGAAATATTCTAAATAATTTGATAAAACAAGCAAAAATCAATTACTTTAACAGAAAATTTGACGAATACAAAAATGATTCCAAGAAAACCTGGGAATGTATAACGAACTTTTAGATACTAAAAAGAATACCAAAACAATCAATCTGGATGCCGAAGTACTCAATAAATACTTTGCCGATGTAGGAAAAACTTTCGCTGGGAAAATTTCTGATGATATAAATAATTTACCTATACCTAAATCCCAAAACAACTCATGTGAGAGAAGTATCTTTCTCCGCCCCACAAACACAATAGAGATACAAAAGATAATTGATAAATTGAAAAACAAAGCAACACCTGGAGCCGATAATTTCTCAGGATCATATCTAAAACGAATATCAAGTTTTATTACCGAACCCCTGGAATTTATATTCAATAAATGTTTGAGCAATGGATACTTTCCTAGTAAATTTAAAGAAGCAAAAATTATTCCTATACCTAAAACCGGCGATCCAAAAAAACCTGAAAATTACAGACCAATCAGCCTACTAAGTAATTTATCCAAAATTCTAGAAAAGATTCTAAAATTGAGGTTAATGAGTTTTCTTGATAAGGAGAATATAATTAATGATAACCAATATGGTTTCTAAGCCAAAAAGTCTACTAAAGATGCAGTAATTCACCTTAATAAAATTGTGTGCAACAACTTCAATAAAAATAAAAAAACTTTAGCTGTCTTTATGGACTTATCTAAGGCTTTTGACACTATCCCACACAAATTACTACTAGATAAGCTGAATAAATCTGGAATTAGAGGGTCCGTAAACAATTTATTTGCAAGCTACTTATCAAATAGGAAACAATATCTAACTTTAAATAGCCGAACTGACATTAAATTCACATCCGATTTTGGACTGCCTCAAGGATCAGTTCTATCACCGATTTTATTTCTAATCTATGTTAATGATATGCTCAACCTAAACCTTGGAAATTGTACTACATTGTCATTTGCTGATGATACAACACTCATTTTTAGTGGGAGTAGCTGGGAGGAAACGTTCAGTAACGCGAACAATAATTTAAAAATAGTTCAGAAATGGCTTAAGGATCATGTTCTCACCCTCAATACTGAAAAAACAAAATACATAACCTTTTCACCTAATATTACCGGACAACCACCAATAACTATGAATTTGAATATGAATGCAAACTGTATAAACATGGTAAATGAGGGACAGGAGATAAAAACACTGGAAAGAGTACAAACTATGAAATACTTAGGAATAGTAGTTGACCAGCACCTTAAGTGGAACAAACACATAGAATATTTATGCTTGAAGTTAAAGTATTTGATCCATATCTTCTACAAAATAAATAGAATAAGAAATATAGATATCACTAGGAAAATTTATTTCGCATATGCACATTCATTATTCCAATATATTATAGAGGTGTGGGGTGCTGCTTTCGATTCTCATGTAAAAAAGCTTTTTATCTTACAAAAGCACATGATTAGAGCGGCCCTGGGAAGACCTCGAATTTACTCAAGTAGAGAAATTTTCCTAGAATTAAAGGTTCCAACTCTAAGACAGACTTACATTAAAAGTGTAATTCTGTACTTGAATAAACATAACCATTTATTTACCACTCACACAACTCCCTACAAAATTCGAGCAAATAACACAAATAGATTTAATATACACTTCACAAAACTCACTATATGCAGACATCAACTTCCGTACTATTGTAATTACTTAATCAACAAAATACCAATAGGCTTTGTTTACAGAAATATAACCAAATCATTACTCTCAGATATACAGATTTGGGTTGATAGGAACATTTTCTTTAGGCTGACTTAGACCTGCAAACTAAGTTTTGTTTCAGTTGGACGACCGTTACCATGTCTCTGATTTTGCTTTTTTGTCATATTCATAATGATCGAATAGCTTGGATCTTCATCATCTCTTTTCTTGCCTTTCTCAGTACCGAGAAATCTTTTGTCACTATTTATTTCCATCTAACAATCTTTCACATCTGCATCTATTGCTGATTTTCCCCTTTTCATTTTTCTTCTTTCGTTCGCCTTTTCTTTTAATCTATTAAGCGTTAGCCTACATGAAAAGTTATAGTTTTCTTTCTCTTCAATATCTTTCTTCTCTGGCCTTGCTTACTGATAGGATTTTTCTTTCGTATTATTATTATTATCTTTCATATATATAAATAGATATATTATACGTATTATTATTTTATTTTAGGCTACTTCTTGTACTGTTACTCATTCCCCACACACAGATCCGTCTATGTGGGGAAAATATTCACAAATCTGTTTTTAGATATGTTGTCTATGTATCTTGTGCTTTGTATTGTGAATTGAAAATTGAATAAAAAAAAAAAAAAAAAAAAAAATCTTGAATACCTATTGTATGGGTAACTAAGTTGAAATCTCTATTCTCCGAATTCCTCCTAAGCATATATGTATATAGTTGAGATAATAATCAATATATAACGTGTAATATGTACTGGTCATATCATAAAAACCTATATTCCAATTCCCAATTCATTTGTAATGTGATGGATTTACCGTTCTATCAGCGCTCACAAGTTTACGATAAATGCAGCGATATATTGAGTAGCCGAAAGTACAATTCATTTCTATGATAATTTAAGAACAATTAATTATGAAAATTAACAGCGTATTTGATGAGAAAAAATTGTTTCTGGATGAATTATGAATTTAGTAAACTATTAATAGCTTCAATATTTAATCATCTGTTGAGCTTTTTGAGCAGAGTTGTTGAGTAAACATTGTTTGTCACAATGTTATTGTGTTACAAAATTGTTGGGAATAATTGAATAAATAAATTGAGTTATTAAATACCTAGATAATCCGAATAAAAATAATAGTCATCATAAATCGGAGCAGTACTCCTGAAAACTTGTAAACGTCTTCCCCTTCTCTCTCTTTCTACTGTGCTGTCGAAAAATAACTCCGCTTTAGCATCCGTTTTTGAACTAGTCTAATTAGACTGTAGTGTAGTTGAAAATAGTTAAAAACTGATTATTACTTGCAGTTTGTCATGGATAGTGAAATAAATGAGTCCGCTGTATCAGTTTTAAGACATTTTTATAATTAAAGGTGATGGTTTCTTGATTCATTCCGAGCTGCGATGTATTGACACACTTTTTTCTATGTTTTTCACACGACATGCAGTCAAATATTTAAGTAAATAATCAAAATCTTTCACTTACTGACTAGTACCATAGAGAAACAATAGCGTAAGTAGATATTCCATGGTATAGGGAATTTATGTCGCAACTTTTACTGTTATCTCAAGCCGATTATTGTCAATTTTCACTGTTTTGTTGGAGTGATAGTGTATGAACGGTACAATTTGAGAGACTACCAGCGTCACACAGCTGCATAGGAAAGAATTATGTGAACTATCGGCTTGGGATAACAGTAAAAGTTGCGACATAAACGCCCTATACCATGGGATATCTACTTACGCTATTGTTTCTCTATGCTAGTACTTTTGACCGTCTCGCGATCATTCTCAACAGTCATTTTCAACATTGTTAAAAATGATCGAGAGACGGTCGAAAGTACTACAGTCAGTAAGTAAAATATTTTGATTATTTACTTGAATATTTGACTGCATGTCGTGTGAAAAACATAGAAAAAAGTGTATTTTATAATTATTTTTGAGAGCTAATGTTTATGTATGTTTATTTGGGTCATTTTAAATTTGATAAAAAACTTGCTGTATAAAAATATCCTCATATTAATTTGTATAAAGAGTCACCAACCTTTCCTCTGATTAGACTCTAAAATTTGGCGTATTATTTAATGAATCATTTCTTATCATTGTTTGATCAGTAATTCCAGAGTCACTCTATGTGATTTGAAAGAGGAAATAACGTTTATAAGTTCAATAAACGTGCAATAGCTTACCAGTGAATCACTTTTGTCAACTTGGAACTTCGATAAGGAAGTGACTTGATGAGTAGAGGTTTTCGTATCTTTTCACAGAATGCATTGAATTTTGAATATGCCATTAACTGTTTCCTGAATATCCCTTGAACCCAAATAATGATTCATTCTATTCAACAGTTAAGCTACTCATTGTCTATTCACTGAATCCACTCCATTTCGAATTTATGCTACTCATATGGTGGAAGGGGAATTCTATGAAAATTACTTGTATAGAAATGGTTTATTACTGATGGTAAACAGAGTTAAAAGCAACATTTTGTTCGGGTTTTACCTAATGACTCTAAATCATGAATATTTTCACAATATGATCCTGATTATCTATCCCAGGAAACAATAGTAGAAAATGTTCGACCAACTTAGTAGGCCTATACAAATTATATAGCTTATTAATGATGAGAAATATTACATAAAAGCAACATTTTATTCAGGTTTTACCTAATGGCTAAATCATAAATATTTTCATAATATTTTTCGGGGAGTCCGATCTCACTAGGCATCAAACCTGCATCCATGTAGAAATTAATCTGAAAAACAAACCAATTCATTCTGAATCTGTTCCTCGATCATATTTCCAAACAATTTGAGAAATTTTTCGGCCTCGTGCCTTATGCCGTCTAGTCATCATCATTATATTTATCTCCAGTCAACTTGGATGAATAATCATATTGTTTTATTTTCAATAGAATTTGCAAATCTATTTTGTCTAAACGTTGATACTTTTAGCTGAGTAGCCAATATTACAATGTCATGATTGTTCTTTATCTTTAGTATATTCGCGATTAGAATTAAACCATCTCAATTATTGAATGATGAATTATGATTTTGTTCAGGTTTTATCATCAAATGAAACAGTATATCACTGCCCATTCACTACATATTTCATTTATAATCTGGTTTGATGAGAGACTGACTGATAAACTTATCATACTTTCAAAATCTTTGTAAAGTAATTGAAATATTATCTTCCTTTTATTAGTATATTTGTAAAGTAATGGAAACATTATCTTCCTTTTATTAGTATATTTTTGTGAGCGAGAGGCATAAGTAAGAGAGGGAGATTAGATTAGAGTTCTTTATTTATTAAAAAATAAATTAACTTTTATAACTACAAGTTTTTATATTGTTTTTATTAATTTGTACAAAATTAGCCCATATAAGTGAAGTATTTTTCTTTATTTATGTATGTTACAATATTTACTGGTTTATACACTAATTTACATTAAATGACGGTAATGCTAATTATTCAACGAATTTTACAAAGTATAAAAAATTAATCAATGAAAATAAAGATTGAATGCAATTAGAATAACGATAATATTATATTGTGATGTAACTTCATAAATCGGCTGTGTTTTAACAAATAATTGTCGATTCTCTGAATAGGATATAAAATTATATCCTTCCCATCAGCACACGACCGAGAGAGAGAGAGAAGAGAGACTTGAAACTTTATTGATCAATAATTGATTGGCTTGTTTTTAATTATCAATTATTGTAGGGTTGTAGCCTATGGTAGCATGATTACAACAATATTAATAATTATTCTGCAAATCAATTTCAATCACATTGCATTATTCTATTACTTATGATAACAGCGAGTGATATTGTATAATATCAGTATTACTTTAGAGAGAGAGAGATTGATTGATTGCTTTTATTAAGAGTGGAGTTACGACTCAGGTCATCTCTACCACACAAACCTTCTTAATTTTTCTTACAAATAAATACTTTGAAAAATCAAGATTCTAAAAATCAAAAATATTGATAAGAAAATGAAAACCTCAAATGAATAACTAGCTAATACAAAATAAGTTTTTCAAAGATAAAATATATCCTAGATAAACATATCAGAGAGAGAGATTAGATAAGAATTTTTTATTCATGTATGTTGCAATATATACTGGCTTATACACTAATTTACATTAAATGACAGTAAAGAAAGCCATGTTAATCAGAATGAAGATTGAATGTAATTCGAATAAAGATTGAGACGTTACTCTTTTTTGAAACTTATTATTTTTTATTGCCAATATATTATTACAATTGGATTCAGGACATCAAATATAGACTGCAGCGTTTTGCAATCAAATTCAAGTATAATTTTATATAAATTTAAACCAGTTGTTTATTTAATCCAATATCGATATTAATCGATACACAATATTGATATTACCATTGATACATCAATATCGATATATTATTACTGACATTGCGATACAATCAACAAACTGTAACATTGCACGATAGAATAATACTGTAATATAACCACATGAATCGGCGATGTTTCAACAAATATTGTCGACTCTCTGAAAAGAATATAAAATAATATCCTTCCCATTAACACACGACCGGGAAAGAGATTGATTGATTGATTCGCTGCCTTTATTAAAAACCTAGGAGGGCGAAGTTAGGACGCAGCCGGTCCTCTCTAACACTTAACCCTCATGAGAGAGAGACAAGACCGTCTTATCGCACTGATTGAGATAAGCGTCTTGTTATCAGTACTCCCGTTCGAACGGTGTCAGCTTGAGACCAGTTATGCTAACAGGCAGTTGAGCTCAAAAATCACTCCCACTGGATCAGAAGCCACAAGAAACTGTAAACTGCATCATCTCTTTCATCAGCCAGGCACAAGCCAGAGCTCATGTGGGCATCATTCTCAGCAGAAAAAATTGATAGCACTATTCATTCTTTTTTCCACTAAGTAGCTCCTCAGGCTTCTTTTAAAGCCTGTTGCTCATTTCCCAGTCATTCATTATACGAAAAATATGCTGTGTCCCACGAAAGTAACAACCGACAACCATAGATTCTACATCAAACATATGGGCAACAAAAAACGTCCAGTAAATGTTTCTTACATCGACCTTAGGTTTCAAGATATACCGGGTGATTCAAAATGGACTTTACAACTTTGAAAATTCTTATAAATCTTATTAAACAAGGTACAGAGCTTCTTTTAAACAACACCAAAACCAGCTCTGTACCTTGTTTAATAATATATAAATATGAATTTTCAAAGTTGTAAAGTCCTTTTTGAATCCCCCGGTATATAGATTTTTCGATATTTTTGAAAAACGTCAATAACTAGAAAACTATCAGTCAAAATCTGATTCTAAGGATATGGTTGGAAAGAGGAGGAAATTTCCAATAACTTTTTTATACTTTTTTCCTTTGTTTGACGTTTTTGAACTTTTTATGAGCGCTCAAAGTTGGAAAAAGAACATTCGTCGAGTTCTAAGGCAAATTTCAAACAGTTTGAATGAACGCTCAAAAATAATTCAAAACGTCAAAGGAACAATTTATATAAATCGTATTGGATTCTTTTCCTCTTTTCAACCCTCGTTGCAAATTTAATGAAGGATCTATGGTCCTCGGCTGTTAGTAGACATTTTGTTGGACATCCTTGATCAAGAGATTGAATTCTGTGTAGCCTATCAATAAATTGATGTATCAAATATTAATCAAAACAATATAACAACTTTTAGTACCCTTTATTATTTAAAATATTTCAACGACTAGTTCTGACCATTGGTCATTTTCATGTTCTTGAAAGTTTTTTGATAAAGGGTACTACAAGTTTTTATATTGTTTTTTCTCTATATATAAAAATGAATGTCTGTTTGTGTGTTTGTTAGTTTGTTTGTTCCCTACAGACTCGAAAACTACTTGGCAGAACGGCATGAAACTTTGGGTGTGAATATTGGGGATGGTTTCTGACCAGAAATTTGAATAGGGGGGCTAATAATAATAATTATATATTAATCCATTTTACAGACTTATGTTTTCGAAATTGTCGGCCGAGCGGCTAACGTAGAACGGGAAGATCATCATGATTCAAGATCATGTTGTGATAATATGATTTAGCATCTAAACTTACCAGCTGTAATAAACACGTCACTCTGTGATAAAATTGTTTACTGGTATTAAAACGTTTGTTTTTCAAGGACATAGGAAGTCCGTATTGAGATGTAAATGAAAATATTAATTGTAAATAAATAAATTTCATGATTCACCCAATAAAGTCAAGTGTGACATAAGATACGTTGACTTTTTGGTGGTAAACTAGTTAATTGAATAAAGTAGCCCATATAAGTGAAGTGATTTTATCAAATAAACTATATATACAAATTATTGATTGATTGATTGCAGATGGACCGCCTATCGATGGACGTAGAGGAATGCGAAATGAACCCAATGTATGCGAAACGCCTCATCAAACAGACGGCCGCCTACTACATGCGTTCGGTCAAGATTCGCCCCACTATGACGTCACCGACCACAGAGTACGAAGCGGTCAGCAACAAACGGCCGCTACCGGCAGACCTATCCGACACTCTGTGTGACATGGACATTGAGAACGTGGAGAATGTAGCGCAGAATTTGACGCCTGCGCCGTCGCCCGTCAAGAAGGACTCGGTGGAGCGCTGGCTCATGGACTGTAATGCGGAGAAGGGGGTCGCCGAGGAGAGTGAGAAAGTGAACAGTCAGCAGGTGGCCAGTAGTGCTGCGTCACAAGCGGTCAGTTCTTTTTTTTTATAAACATCTTTCTGTGTTGTTGTGTTGGTATCCATATTGGATGAAAACTACTTGACATTGTCAAAACCACTGGGCTTATTTGTTGAAACAATTCAAAAACATAAAAAATCTGAATTTTTTAAAATAAATTAGTGGTTTTGATACTATCAAGCCGTTTTTAATTTTATGATAATGAGGTTAACCCTTTGGCTCAACTCACATTTATGCGAATCAGGTCGAGAAGATACTCGACTTTAGTGAGAGCATGTGTTTCCAAATGGTGACACTCAGACCAGTCGACTCTAGTCTCCGCGACCTCACGACTATGAGACTGAGTCGAGCGTCGACTCGACGTGTTGGTCGAGCCTCGATTTGAGTTGCATAGTACTATGCATTTTTAATGAAAGTGAGGTTATGTTTTATGAAAGTGATGTTTTATCATTTTATATAAGACAATAATACGAATTAGATAAGCCAATATCGTTGTTGGTTATCCATCTTGCTTTCACTATTATTCTTACAATCATATTTTAGTACTTACAAAATACTAAATACTAGTATAAGTTTAAAGTGAAAAAACACTCACATTCTTTGGTGTGGCCACACCAAAGAATGTGTTTTTTGAATGTGAGTGTTTTTTTTTTACTTTAAAAGTATACTAAAATACGATTGTAATCATAATAATTATTATAAAATTTGTTACATGGAAATTAGTGACGAATTAGATATTAACAAAGTATGGTTAGAAAATAGAGTTGCATGGAACTGAAGTAGTGACAATGAGTAAAAAAGTCGTAAGGTAGAGAGAGACTAGAGTATCCTCGACTGGAGTCGTACGATTCAAGTCCAGGGAGTGTGAGTTGAGCCTTACGCGACTCAAGTCGAGAAGAGACTGCGACTCTAGTCTCTTCTCGATGCAGCATGTGTTTTAAAATGGTGACACTCAGACCAGTCGATTTTCAAGTCTCCGCGACCTCACGACTGTGAGACTGAGTCGAGCGTCGACTCGACGTGTTGGTCGAGCCTCGATTTGAGTTGCATAGTACTATGCATTTTTAATGAAAGTGAGGTTATGTTTCATGAAAGTGATGTTTCATCATTTTATATAAGACATATATTCATAATATTTATCAAATTTGTTACATGCTAAGTAGTGACAAATTAGATCTTATATTATTAATAAAGTAAGGTTAGAAAATGGAGTAGCGTGGAACTGAAGTGGTGACAATGAGCAAGAAAGTCGTAAGGTGGAGAGACTGGAGTCGTACGATTTGAGTCGAGGTAGTGTCAGTTGAGCCTTTGAGTTAGTGAAGTGAAAAATAGAAAATATATAAAGGCCTGATTATTAGAAAATATAATTATATAATGGATTGATTGATAGCAAAAGCAGTGAATGAAAAGAACGTATTGTAATTATATTTTATAGAAAGTAACTAAAGATTTCCCTGGAAGACTTTAGTATAAAATTATTTAGTTATAAGATAAGTTATATTAACGAAAAATTTATGGGTGGTCTATTGAGTGACTAGTTTTAATATGATTGAAAAAATATACAGGGGTCTCACGAAAGTTGTAACAGCCGAAGACCATAGATTCTACATGAAATTTGCTTCAGCAAATGTCCAGTGAAATTTTCATATATCGACCTTAGTTTTCCAGATGTATCGATTTGTAGAATCTATAGTAGAATCTACTATCTAAATCAGAATTTGGAGATTCAATAGACAATTCCAACAGATTTCCCCACATCCAGACTGTCTTTGTAACTATATCTTCTTTGTTCATAAAGATACAGAATGGCCCTAATTCTATATTGAATTAAGTTAGCAACAGTTTTCGAGATGTATCGATTTGTCGATATTTTTGAAAGAGGTCAATAACTAGAAAACTATCAGTCAAAATCGAATTTTGAGGACATAGTTGGAAAATGAAAGAAATTTCCAATAAGATTCATATAATTTGTTCCTTTGAGGTTTTTATGAGCGCTCAATGTTGAAAAAAAACATCCGTCGAGTTCAAAGCCAAATTTCAAACAGTTTGAACGCTCATAAAAAGTTAAAAAAGGAACAAACTATAAATCTTATTGGAAATTTCTTTCTCTTTCCAACAATATCCTTAGAACCAGATTTTGAATGGTAGTTCTATAGTTAATGACGTTTTTCAAAAATATCGACAAATCGATACATCTCGAAAACTGTTGCTAACTTAATTCAATATAGAATTAGGGCCATTCTGTATCTTTATGAACAAAGCAGATATAGTTACAAAGACAGTCTGGATGTGGGGAAATCTGTTGGAATTGCCTATTGAATCTCCAATTTCTGATTTAGATAGTAGATATCATCTATATTGCACCATAGCATCAAGAGTCATACGGTAAACTTGATATAGGGGTACATTGTCAACGAAAATTGAATGATTGGTCGTAGAAATAGCTATGCATTGAAGTAGATGTGAGGAGTGATCTAATTTGATAAAAGTTGGACCTACGTATACACTATACTATTTACTACTATGCGGGCGCGCCATAACACAATATATATTTGTGTTACCGTGTATTGAGGCATATCTCGACCTCTTGGCTCTACTTCCTCACTATGCACACCTTAGACCAGTTATAGAATAGACACGCTGGGAAGTCTAGACTCTGAAGCCAACATGTACTGCCAGATCACCATATCGTGACGTCAGCATCGGATAGAACACTTTTCTGCAGAGTTTGTTTACATTGTTTTCTATCCGATGCTGACGTCACGATATGGTGATATGGCAGTAGATGTTGGCTTCATCGACTTTCAGTATGAATATACAATGGGCCGTGTCTATTCTATAACTGGTCTAAGGTGTGCATAGTGAGGGTGAAACCATGGTGGAGCGGTGAAGGCATTGTAATGGCGGTAGAGGAAGATAGGAGATCAGAGTTGCCGAATCTCTGCCTTGCCACTGCCTTCTATAGAGGATATCTGATACCGGTTTAACTGATGTAATATTAATTATTTATTATTGTTTGAATTAATCATTTGTATTTTATTCATCAATAAAATATATTCTTCAATTATTAAATTATAAATTTTCATAATTGAGATTGAATATTTTGTTAATTATATTTCTACATAGTTGAAAAACGATCTGGCAACGTTTCGGAGCTAGAAAAGGATAGCGATATCTGCTTTGTAGAATGATAGCAACACCAATCTTAATCAGATATTGTCATTATAACGTGGACCTCACTTTAAATAGTTCCAACATCCCCAATTCTTTATCTTTAGGTCCCTCTAGAATAGATTCTGAGATAACGATTAAGAGGGTTCGATATTTGACATTTGTTCATTAAAATTATTATCCAGTATTCCACTCATTGGATTAGTGCTGGTTGTCTGATTAGTCCATTCATGCTGGCTTTTTAATTCAGGGGCTCTGGTTCGAATTCCGGCCCGGGAAAGATACTCTGGTCACACCCGTGTTTCGGATGTACACGTTAAACTGTCGATCCCGGCTGCCTAAGAAACAGTTATAAGGTCATGTCAGAGGCCCTGAAATTGATCAGGTGGAACCTGAAATTTCTAAAATCAGACCTGAGCCAGCCAGGTCACTCGATATTATTATTATTATTATTATTATTATTTATTCCACTCATATTGTATTCTCAATGAAGTCTCAAAAAATGATGAAGATTTATAGTTATTCGAGTAAAGCCTAAATTATTAAAATATTAAGTAAGTGAGATT
Source organism: Nilaparvata lugens (assembly GCF_014356525.2). Taxonomy (NCBI): domain Eukaryota; kingdom Metazoa; phylum Arthropoda; class Insecta; order Hemiptera; family Delphacidae; genus Nilaparvata; species Nilaparvata lugens. Next base: position 91,877,538 of record NC_052505.1, read on the forward strand.
AGTACCTAAAATCTCAAGTAAAACCCAAGTAAATCGGGTGGCTCGTTGGAGTAAGTGATAACGCGCCGGTCTAATCATCAAGAGTACCCGAGTTCGAATCTCGACCGGGGCAAAAGTTTTTGACCACATAATAATCACATAGATACGGCCATCCCGTCTTTCGGAGGAAACGATAAGTCGTCGGTCCCGACTACCTAAAAAGTAGTCGTCATCTCTCATCATCATCATCATCCCTCTGACTCATTACCCACGCACAAGCCTAAGAGCTTATGTGGGTATCACCCTCATTATCATTATTATTAAGCCGTATATTATTTATTTGTTGATTGGATTTGTTTTGTTGCAGGACCAATTATCGATATCATCGAGATGTTTCGACTTTCCCCAGTCGACGATGTCGAAGCTAACAGCGAAATTGCCCCGCGAGCTTCCCGTCGCTGATCGCTACATTCCCGCGCGGGGAGGAGCCAGCTGGCAGACCAGGTTCTCACTCATACCGGTGAGTTAGATGGTCACCCATCCAACTACTCAACGCAATTTACGTTTCCAATATAAACAGGACTTACAATATGCTATTAAACAGATCTTAGGTAACTAGAAAATCAAGTTTTGCCGTTTGCAATTGGTCATTGAGTCAAACGAATCCCTTTAATGGCTGTCTTTCTATTCGTGTATTACAATCTAGAATGTTAGCTAATTCTGTGTTCTTGACCAGCATTCAATGAGTGTCCAGCAATCAAATTTCAGAATTGCGTATTATCACTATAGTCAGGTTCACGTTATAATGGTAGTGGAGAAAGATAGAGCAGTTTGCCGATTCTCTACCTTGCCACTCCTCTATAGAGGATTGCTGACACCGGTATATCTGATGTAATATTACTGTTCATTCTTTCTTAAAATAATCAATTATATTAATTATTCGCAAAGAAAATATTTTTCCAAATGATTAAATAATAAACTTTCATAATAGAGATTAAATATTTTGTCAATTATATTTCCACATTGTTATAAAACCATCTGACAACATTGCTGAACTAGAAAAGTATAGCTCTATCTGCTTTGTTGAATAATAGACAAGGATAGCAACACCAATATTCATAAAATACTGCCATTATAACGTGGACCTCACTATAGATTATTGATAGGCCTACAATATATTTTTCTTATTGTCCAATAAAAAATAATGATCGGACAATGTTATCTCACTTGTCTACTCTTGCAGCTAGTTAGAGTACTAGAGAAAAAAACATACTGATAATGCTTGGGAGGGTTTGAGTATCATATTCAGAAAAGGGAAACTAAATTAATGGTTCATCAGTTGGTGTTCATAGTAAATTATGGGTTATCATTAACCTTTAGATGACACTTCCTTCCTATCCTTTTCACCCTAATTAAGTCGAAGTTGAAAAATACATTACAGGATAAAAAGAGTTCAGGAATTCTTTCCTTCAGGCTTTTAGATAAGTCAAGATCAAAGGTCACCCCGCAAAGGATATGTGAGTTCACATAATGGATAATTTATTATTAAAATTTTCAAGTTTCCTTCAAACGAACTAATTATCAATGTGGACAGATAAAGCAAAACTGAAGTGCATGATAAAGACGGTGTCTATCGTAAAATTTGTTAGCTATCGTTCGGGAAATTTCCGAACTTATATTTTTTGTTCAATGATTCTGTTTTATTGGATAACTAGAATTAGATGTGTTTAGGTCAACTGTTGCTCGACATTTTTGATCGACTGTTGCCAGTTGAATGTATTTTTCAAAATTATCTCTCTGGGGCTAATTTTTGTTATCCTCGATATGAGATTAAGGTCCATATACACCATTTCTTTCAACGCTAATTTTAATTACGCTCAACGCTAATTTTAGTTTGAGTGAAAGTACAGCTATGGATATTCTAGTGAGAAACCATCTCTCAATTTTGTCCCCACTTTAGACGCTTCAATATTTCTATCACTGATTATAATAATATTATTTATTTCCCCTTAATACAAAATTGCAAGAACTATATTTCCTATTTGTAATACAAAGTGGTGCAGACGAAACGCATGTTTTCGAACCGATATTACTCGGCGTCGGGAGGGGGTATTGACCTTGAACGAATGTTGGCAGACGGCCCATACTATGCCATTTCAGTCGAACGTACACATCGTGTGTTCATTGTAGAGCAGTTTTTTAGAAACAATGAATCTGTAGTCACGGTGAACGCTTTTTCGCCAATATTTTAGAGTTGGACGTCGAGGTGCAGTACCTGATCAAAATACTGTACTCCGATGGGTCACAGCGTTTAGAAGTACTGGTTCTGTGATGAAGAATAAACCACCTGGTCTTCCCCGTTCAGTTCGTACTCCGGAAAATGTAGACCCAGTCAGAACGGCAGTTGTTACTGGTCTTAGAAGATCGACTAGACGACATGGTCTCAGGACTAGACGACACTGACTCGGTCTACATTTTCTGTAGTACGAACTGAACGGGGAAGACCAGGTGGTTTCTCTTTCATCACAGAAACAGTACTTCTAAATGCTGAAACCCATCGGAGTACAGTATTTCGAATAGACCCTGGACCTCGACGTCCAACTCTAAATTATTGACGGAAAAGCATTGCTCTGTGAATACAGATTCATTGTTTCTAATAAAACTGCTCTACAACAGCAAACACACGGTGTTGTACGTTTCAACCCTCCATAGCGACTAAAATGGCATAGTATGGGCCGTATGCCAACATTCGTTCAAAGGCAATACCTCCTCTCATCGCCAAGTACTAGCGGTTCGAAAAACATGCGTTTCCTCTGCACCACCTTGTAGCCTACAAATATCATAATTCAATAATTCATTTTGAATTTTAAAAAATAAATGAATTATCGAACTTATGTGCTAGCTGTGAGTTTATTTTCGATCTTCAAAACCACTTGTTCACAAAATGATAGAAATAAATCATCTTGATTCATTTTACATTTACATTTCTAAAGAAATTTCCTAGAGCATATTGTGTAAAAGTGTGTTGATGTGTTTTGCACTTAGTCTGTGGTACTTTTCTGAAAGTTGTGTAATTCTGAATGGATTGATCAATTGATGTTGTGTACTAAACAGGAGGGGCGGTTGACGAGTGTGACGGCGCCGAAGAAGTCGCGGGAGACGAGTGGGAGCGGCGGTGCAGGAGGTGGCGGAGGCAGTGGAGGCGGCAGTGGTGGGGGTGGTGAGAGCAATCGTGACGGCCTGGCCTACACGTGTCTGCTGCGCAACGAGCTGCTCGGAGCCAACATAGAGGGGGTGAAGGGGCAGTGCGACGAGCGGCGTGCCGTGTCCGAGCCTGAACGCAACAATCTCTTTCAGGTATCAATATTTTTTTGTCATACTTACTCAATTTCGGCTGTTTTCCATGCATGAAATCAAGACTGTAAACAGCTGTTTGCAGAACAAGCAAACATTTGATTTCTTTACAGCATAATATATTATATTGTTTGCATACTATAGCATTACAGTCGAGTATTTTTCCTAGTTCCGAAATAGTAACATTCAAACAACTACCTTGAGCGCTCCAGGTTGTTCGATTACTCAGAAAAAAATAGCTCCAGAGCTGCAACAAACGCGGCATGAACGACAGATGCGTAGACGAAACTTGTCTTTAGCTTCAACGCGTACCTACCATGGCCAGTCGAGCGCATTTAGCATGCTAAGTTATGAGGCGCTACATCAAAGATATGTTGCCTGCTTGTAATTGGAGATGTTGCCAGTTGTAGCGAGTAGCTTCCAAGCTAACCGGGGTCTTACCCTCTCTTTCCCGTATCTCCGTCTCTTATCTATCAAAAGGATTGCTGCCCACCACACTTGAAGCCAGTAGTTGTCGATCAACCACGCTATAGTGAGGTCCACGTTATAATGGCAGTGGATAAAGATAGAAGAAAAGCAATGCCGATTCTCTGCATTAATTAATTATATTTCTACACTGTCAAAAACATAATTGGCATCTTTGTGGACCTAGAAAAGGATAGTACCACCAGCTTTGTCGAATGATAGACAAAGATAGCAAAACCAAAGTTGAACAAATACTGTCATTATAACGTGGACCTCACTATAGCAGTATGATCGTCCCCGCCAATATACACCGCTTTTCGCAAGGTAAAACCGCAAAATTATTCCTTAAACCTAGCTCCGTAGTGCAGGCTGGATGCTTGGCTGACTCGGACAAGGCGCTGAGACAGCAAATAATAGCAGCGTTGGTGGGAATGCGAGCGGCCGCAGTAACCTCTTCCACCCAGCAATGGTCGGCGTAGTTCCGCCTAGCGGACAGATTCAAGATCAATAAGTCGGTTAATTTGATTCCTTATTTCGTATTAACCTCGGTCCTCCGCATAAACTCTCGTACACCCTAGTTTTTGATTGATTGATTGATTGAGTACTTAATTTATGTAGATTACAATATATATTGGCTTATATACAGTAGCTTACAATACAGCAAAATTATGGATGAATTTACAAAATATAAATTTAAATAATTATTGAGCTGTAGGCCTATATAATAGGAAAAAAAATTGTAATAACTATAAATAAAATATATAATATTGTTATGCATCTACATAAATTGGCGGAGCTTTGGACATATTATGCAATTATGGGATATTATCCTTGTGCTCTCATATGTATCTCAAATATTAATGTCCATTCTTTGGAAAGAATATTCGAAGTATTCTTCCCACTAACTCTCTACCAAAATGTAGCCAGAAAGTTATTTCTTTCTACCAAAAGTTCTGTCAGAAAGAAATGAACTTATCAAAAAATCACCGCTACTAAATATTAATGTATAAGTTTCTAGTTTGTATTGGACAATTGTTTTTGGTTTGTTGCAGTATATGACGCACGTGGAGAACGAACAGAACATAGAGTCGATAGCGCCCTACTCACTATCACCGGTCGGACCTAAAAGTCAGAAGCTGCTCAGGTCACCTCGCAGAGCCACCAGGAAGATTTCCAGGATACCGTTCAAGGTAATTGATCCACAGATATTTAATAACATGAATAAAGTGTAATTAGATATTATTGTACTTATTTATGTATTTCTACAGTCGAAAATTATACAATTATTGATCTATAGAGAACATCAGACTCGGTCGAAAACTGCTACTCACCCAAAATTTGCGAGACAGAAATATGCGAGACCAACTTCAAAAAGAGTTTAAAGTTCCTGATCAATTAAATCTAAAAATCAACAATTCAGTTTCTAGTATTTTGCTAAATACTATAATTCTGTTAGAAGAATTATTTTTACAATTTCAATTACTAATAACACATCATGTTATGTTAAATCACAAACAAAAGAAGTAATATAAATAAGATTATTAATATTATTGTACAGTCAAAATTAGTATTTACTTCCTCTATGGTTCAATCTAGAATGATAACAGCTAAAATTAAATTTGAAAATTTAATGGGTGAACTAGACCCCCACAAAATGGCGATTTTGCAATGCATAACGGGATTGTGTTATGACCTGTATTTATAGACCTTGCTCCGATTGGGTGATTATCAGCTGATTGGGTTGGCTTTCGGGAATCAGCTGATAATCAGCTAATCGGAGAGCTTCCTGCCCTGCCGAATCGTGTGAAAAACACTTCATGTGGCTTGGCTCTTGGTGATTGGCCCAATGAAATTTGAGTATTCCCTGATGAATGTTGTATTAATTTGTGGTAGGTTTTGGACGCGCCCGAGCTTCAGGACGACTTCTACCTGAACCTGGTGGACTGGTCGTCCCAGAACGTGCTGAGTGTTGGCCTGGGCAGCTGTGTGTACCTGTGGTCGGCATGCACCAGTCAGGTCACACGGCTCTGCGACCTCTCCAACGATGCCAACAGCGTCACCTCGGTCGCATGGAATGAACGGGTACGTACAGTCCGAGTCCTGTAGGCTACATTACTACACGTTCAAAAGCATCAAACATTTTTGAAAATGTATCTTTCCATAAGCAACAGATGCTCTTTTGTATCTTCTCAAAAGCAACGTGTTGCATCCGAAAAGATACACAATGAACTTTAATGTATCTTTCCATAAGCAACAGATGCTCTTTTGTATCTTCTCAAAAGCAACGTGTTGCATCCGAAAAGATACACAATGAACTATAATGTATCTTTCCATAAGCAACCGATGTTTCTTTGTATCTTCTCAAAAGCAACATGTTGCATCCGAAAAGATACACAATGAGCTGTAATGTATCCATTAGCAACAGATTCTCTTTTGTATCTTCTTAAAAGCAACATGTTGCAGCCGAAAAGATACACAATGAGCTTTAATGTATCTTTCCATAAGCTTTAGAATTCAGATGGTCTTCTGTATCTTTTCAAAAGTAACTTGTTGCATCCTAAAAGATACACAATGAGCTATAATGTATATTTCTATAAGCAACAGATCATTTTTTGTATCTTCTCAAAAGCACGTGTTGCATCCGAAAAGATACACAATGAGCTATAATGTACCTTTTCATAAGCAACAGATGCTATTTTGTATCTTCTCAAAAGTAACTTGTTGCATCCTAAAAGATACACAATGAGCTATAATGTATCTTTTCATAAGCAACAGATTTTTTTGTATCTTCTCAAAAGCAACATGTTGCATCCGAAAAGATAAACAATGAGCTTTAATGTATCTTCCCATTAGCAACAGATTCTCTTTTGTATCTTCTCAAAAGCAACGGGTTGCATCCGAAAAGATACACAATGAGCTTTTTGGAAATACATCCTTTTAGCACACCACAACATATCAGCTGACATTCGTTCAACATGCTCTTTCCATGTTGGTGATACGTTGCAACTCTCTCATTCATGAAGAATATTTGTGTGTAGGGAGCTTCCTCCATCTATGGATCTAGGGTCTGAAGCCTGATGTTTTTGCAATGCCGTGAATATTACCACGCGAACCATACCTTGCTTACATTTAGTTTCAAAGTATTGAGATCTTATTATATATCATAATGAACTCCCTCCTACACACATTTCTGTATGTAACACTCTGGGAAATGAATTTATTTGATTTGAAGTCACGGAGGCCACGGAGTCTACGGGACGTGTACTGTACTCAAGTTAAACAGCTGATTATTTCTGTAGTTGTTCAGGGACAGTAAGGTACAGATATAATAACCATAGAATCAGCTGATGAAAAGTGAAATGCGCGTGTTCGTGGCGCATACGTCTGTACACACCTTTAGATGAAGGCTTGTTATCCTTGACCTACACAGTCAATGCTCTGTCTCACACAAGCTGAGAATTCCAAGTGTGTGAGAGCGTTAATTCAGTAGCGACTTGACAGATCTCCTATTTGAGTCTAAACTTGATCGCAAAAATTAATCGTTCTTGTTGTCAATATTTTTTTGTTGTGCTTTTGAAAGATTATTCGAGATATAAATACCTGCATTTCATCAGAAATGAATACTAAATAAAAATTGTAAGATACTAGGAAACCCGTTTCCAGACCTGTAGGTATAGTAATTTTAAGACATGTGACGAAATACGCGATACTTGGTCGCGAAAAACAAGTTCCTTTAAGGTTTGAAGCAGATTTACTATGTTAAATGTACAATAAACAGAATATTTCTCTACAGAACTTGTAGAAAATTTAATTTTGAAGAGATAGATGTAGAATAAGTCTGAAATTACTATAGCTACAGGTCTGGAAACGGTTTTATTCAATTTCTCAGTTCATTTTACATTAAGTATGCTAAATTGTACATATTAATTAACAGCCAACAAATACTAGTAGGACTTCGTTTCAGCAGGGGAACTGAAATACAGATGAAAGCTTTCACTCTGCATAACTCGGTAACCAAGCATTTTCGGACCTATGTTGATTATAACTTTTTTCATCTTTCGATGTGAGGAATCACACCCTGAATTATGGGCACCTTTTGTCAGAACACTCTGTATTTGCTTGTAATTGCAAGGAGCGTAACGGCAGTCGAGCTTTGTGTTGAATTTCTCACCAATTACTTGTATTTGCAGGGCAACCTGGTGGCCGTGGGCACACACACGGGCTACGTGCAAGTGTGGGACGTGGCCGTGTCGAAGCAGGTGAACAAGCTGATGGGTCACTCGGCGCGGGTGGGTGCGCTCGCCTGGAACGGGGACATGTTGTCGTCGGGCAGTCGCGACCGCATGATTCTGCAGCGCGACATTCGCACCCCCCCAAATGGTCGCCGAACGCCGGCTGGTGGGGCATCGGCAGGAGGTAAGACGTCGTAACACAACCCAAAACTATAGTCTGTGTAAATAAGTTGAGACTTCATTCGAAGAAATTACAAGGTTGCCAATTCGTGTATAATTGAAATTTTCTCAAATTTCCAATACAACGTTAGAATTGGATGTAGAATATCATTCCCGATATTCTAGTAGTGCTAAAAAACTTTCTCGCTTTCACCACCTACTTATCTTTTGAAACAAAAAAGTTTCCAGCATGTCGAAAATTTCATGTTTTCTGCTCGAAATGTCTCGACATTGACGAACATAATCATTAATTAAAAATTAACTATAGGTGGGATAAAAATTATCCATACACCAATAGAAAGGAGACATTATCCCCGTTAATTTAATATAGAGTTATTATGCATTACGACGCCCCATGATTCTAAGAGAAGTGATATTCAAAAGAAAAACAAATTATCGTGATGATTCTAATTTTTTATATAAGTTGAATATCCTTTTAATCCTTCAACCCTGAAACGTTTTAGCACTATTAGGATATCGGGGATGATATTCTACATCCATTCTGACGTTGTATTGTAAATTTGAGAAAGTTGCAATTTTACACGATTTGGCTACCCTGTAATTTTTTCGGATGGAGGGCCAAGTCTCAACTTATTTTACACAGTCTGCTTAGGGCCATTTGTCCTCAGTTTCAGACAAGACTTTAAGGCTGTTCGGTATCCTTTTTTATTTAAATTGGATAATCATTTCAATATAATTGTTGAGATCATTATAAGAGTGAGAAAAAGTGGCAACTGAAATTTTTAAGTGGTCTAATAAGCGAATTATGGGTTGTTGAAGTGCTAAATTTCCATATTCCGTTTTTGTAAATTCGATAACTTGTTTATTTTGGCATTAATCGCGAAAAAACGCATATTAGAACAAAGCCAATTATATTCTGAATGTATTAAAAAAACTCCAATGAAAAATTCGAAACCGTTTATGATCTGGAAAGAAACAGAGTTTAGCACTTCAACAACCCATAAATCGCTTATTAGACCACTTAAAAATTTCAGTTGCCACTTTTCTCACTCTTATAATGATCTTAACATTATATTGTGAAAGATTATCCAATTTAAATAAAAATAAAAAGGTGTACCGGACAGCCTTAACTAAATTTAATCAGCTGGTGGTTTAAACTCAAAATGAAGTACATTGTAACGAGCGATACCTGATATGGCTTTAATCCAGTTTAAAATTAAATCTAGTTTAAACTGGCACTCTGCAAACGACACTTGATTGAACACAATCATCATTATTCAAGTTGATTTTTGTACTTGATTTAATTGTACTCATGTCTTTTTCATGTTATTTTATAATGTTTGAGTTTTATTTGAATTGTTGGTGTAAGGGTATGATCACATAGGATGCGTGTATGTATAAGTGCACGTCATACTATGCAGGAACTGAGAAAGAAAATCTGGAAAGAGCCATTGAAACACGTTGTGACTAGTCTGTAGCTGCTCACACTGAACGTAACCAGCAAGTGCACGCGTTCAGTGTCAGTGTCCCTATTGCTCATTCCGGATTTTGTTTCTCATCTCTGCGCTTGTTTATACATAATGATCACACGTGTGCTTGCACATATGCGCATTCAATCTGATCATACCCAAAGAATTTTCCGGAAACTTGTGATTACTCCTGGTTGCATCCACCTAGAACTAGCACATGATTATTCAACTGAATTTTTGCACTAGCTAGAACTATGGTGTGGTCCACGTTATAATGGCAGTGGATGAAGATAGAAGAATAGCGATGCCGATTCTTTGCATGAATTTATTATATTTCCACACTGTCAAAAACATAATTGTCATCGTTGTGGACCTATAAAAGGATAGTACCACCGGCTTCGTCGAATGATAGACAAGGATAGCAAAACCAAAGTTGATAAAATACTGTCATTATAACGTGGACCTCACTATACAGTAAATGTATAAACACAGTTTATCCATTACTAACACGCTTCTGATTGGCTAGCTCGATCACGTGGTATAAATCCGCCATTAAGATTCCAAACAAACTTTATAATGCTATCTTATTGCATTGGAAATTTGGAACTTATCACTTCTTTTACCGATTGGAAATATATTTTGAACTTACGATGAGTTCTGTATAACATTTTCTATTGGAAAATGATTATTCTTTAATATAGACCAATATAATTTTAAAAACACTAATAAAAGATAAAATATTAATTTTTCCTCCCTTGGGCACCTCGCCGACGACTTCCAGTGCTTTCGCGGACCACTTATTGGGAATCACTGATCTAGATAGGTATGCAGAAAGATAAAATTCAATTTTATTGTTTTTACTTAACCAATTTATTGGATCCAACTCTTAAAGGTGCGTACAGATATACGCGCCGCGAACATGAGCAATTCACTTTTAATCAGCTGACTATATCAGTATTTTTACAAAACGGTAATATACAGTTATATAAAGCTTGGCATCAGCTGATTAAAAGTGAATTGCACATGTTCGCGGCGTGTAAATCTGTACGCACCTTAAGGCTGTGCAAAGGTTGAAATAAACATTCTACTCGTGATATTTTAAAAGTTTTCGATTTGTATATCATCAGCTATCAAAATGAAAACGTTTTCTCAGGAAAACATTTTTTTCTGATCATTACTTTTTGAGATATGAGCGCCTTAAGTTTGAATTTTTGGGACAGAACATTTCAAATTCGGTAAGAGATAAATCCATGAGATTTAGAGGATGGATTCTTCATGGTATTGTTGATTCAGTAAACAAAAATTTTCTAAAAATATAAATTTTGAAAAAGTTATTCAATTTACCAAAAATAACTTTTAGTTGAGTTATTTTAGTAAATTGAATAACTATCTTAAAAATCAATATTTTCAGAAAATTTTTGTTTCACTAGGTCAACAATACCATGAAGAATCTACCTTCTAAATCTCATGGATTTATCTCTTACCGAATTTGAAATGTTCTGTCCCAAAATATAATCTTTAGGCGCTCATATCTCAAAAGTATGATCGGAAAAAAATGTTTTCCTGAGAAAACGTTTTCATTTTGATAGCTTGATGATATACAAATCGAAAAGCTTTGAAAAAATCACGAGTAGAAAGTTTATTTTTATCCTTTGCATAGCCTTAATTATGTAATTTCTAATGCTCAATTGAATATAACTTTTTATGAATTATTCATAAAAAGTTATATTCAATTGAGCCATTAGAAATAATTATTATTTCATCGTGATTTAGTGCTGATTAAAGACGTCTTGACTTCTCTGATTGATTCTCTTCAGTCCTGAGTACACAACATGTGCAATAGCTTCGAATTTACACATACAAATATAATACACATATAAAATTCAAGAGGTTACTAAAAATAAATTTAATTCTAATTATGATACCCCACTGTAAAATGTCGATTTTGTTTGCAGGTATGTGGACTGAAATGGTCACCAGACAACCAGTATTTAGCTTCAGGTGGTAATGACAATCGACTGTACGTTTGGAACATGCACTCGTTATCACCACTACAAACCTACACTGAGCATTTGGCTGCCGTCAAAGGTAAATCAAATAAAGCAAAATAACTATACTAAGCTTGAATTTTAAAACTATTAAAAGATATTAGTGTAGAACCTAAAAAGCAGTCGTTAGGTCATGTTAGAGGCCCTGAAATTGATCAGTTGCTATTTGAAAACTCTGACACTAGAGCTGAGCCAGCCAGGTCACTCGATATTACTTAGTATAGAACCTTGAAATAATAAGTATCCCTTTGCTATAGTGAAGTCCTTGCTATAATGGCAGTGGAGAAAGATAGCGTTGCCGATTCTCTGCCTTGCCACTACCTTCTATAGAGGATAGTTGATACCAGTATATCTGATGTTATTATCATATATAAAAATAACTGTTAATTCTTGTTGAAAATGATAAATTATATTCTATTCGTCAAGAAATTTTATTTTTTAATGATTTAATAATACATTTTTATAATGGAGATTAAATATTCTTTTATGATTATTTTAAAAAGAATTAACAGTTGATATTACATTGCCGATATCAGTTTTCCTCTATAGAAGGCAGTGATAATGCAGAGAATCAGCAATGCTGTTCTCCTATCTTCTCCACTGCCATTATTACGTGGACCTCACTATAGGACGTGAAGCACATCATTGAAGAGTTCTTATTCCTGAAAGATGTTCACTGGGATTTATCAATCATTTATTTATCAATACAATGATCAATAATAATAATAATAGATATCATAATCTGATTAGCTTGTATTATTTCTCTTCCATATTTTAATGGTGTTGTAATCCAAATGTACATGTCACGCACTTCTCATTTTTCAAATTCACTTGAATTTTAAGAATTTATTTGAAAACTCACTTGAATTCATTATTCACTCATTTGCTGAGAAATAATATTAATATTATTAATCATGGATGCAATATGAAGTGATGGTTGTTTTTCGTGTTCTAGCGTATTGTTTGATGATTTACTTTAGTGTATGATGTCAGGGAGGAGGGAAGATATTTCATGCTGAAGAGAATAGCACAGGACAGAGAGGAATGGAGAAAGAGGAATCATGTATGGGCCTGCCCTAGGGCAGAATACTGATCATGATGATAATGATGATGAGCGTATTGTTTTGTATTGGACTGTCTATATTTTGACTGTATTCATGAGGTTGACATAATTTTACAATAATATTTTGTTTGTTTGATCAGCGATAGCATGGTCACCACATCACCACGGCCTGTTAGCTTCGGGTGGAGGCACAGCTGATCGATGCATTCGATTCTGGAACACGCTGACAGGCCAACCCATGCAGTGTGTCGACACTGGATCACAGGTCTGCAACCTCGCCTGGTCCAAGCACTCCTCCGAACTGGTAATGCTCCGTTTATTCACTTCTCCGAGTTCGCACCTATTGTTTGTTCAATTAATTTTTTATCGAATAAGCCCTTTTTGAGAGGCCTAAATTTATCTGATATAGTTTTTTTCCTTCGAAATAATCGCAATAACTTTATAATTAAAACTTGGGGAATTATAGGAACATATTGTTGTCAATTTTCTGTTTCAACCATTAAAACTTGGGAATTATAGGAACATATTGTTGTCAATTTTCTGTTTCAACCATTAAAACTTGGGAATTATAGGAACATATTGTTGTTAATTTTCTGTTTCGACCATCTTCTATAGTAGATAGAGATGTGGTACAAGTTACACTGTTATATCTGATATCATACATTATATATTATACATCAATATTATTATCTGAATATTTATAATATTAATGTGTGATTGTACACCTATATTGATACATCTATATTCACTTTTTTGTTAAAGATATTTACCCTTCTCGTATTTACAAAAAAATAAAATCAAAGTACCTTTTTTCAACTTCATTTTATTTTTATTTTTCACTTTTTGTGTAGTTGAGAAGTTGATATAGTGGTAATTATTCATATTAAAAGTTTATCAGAGATTGACAATGGTGTAACAACCGAAACCGGTCTTTCTAACTACCAATAAATCTGTGGTTTTTGACAATTTCATTTCATTTCTCACAACATGTTTCGACTTGTCATTTACAAGTGATTTGTATGATAGTCATGTCATACATTGAATTCCTCGACATTTTGCAACCTATGACCAATATAACGATGTACCGTTTGGGCACAGGTGAGCACAGCCCGCACACACGGCTACTCGCAAAACCAGCTCCTGGTGTGGAAGTACCCCATCATCATGACACACATTATCTTCATTAAACATTATTTATCCACATCTACAGTATTTATTAATTTATTCAATTGCACATACTCAAATTATAACAATTATTCTTCCACTTTTTGTCTTTCATATACGTTTCTGTCTTCTTCTTTGTCATATTCTTCTACATCATCTTCTTCTAATTCTACTTTCTCTTATTCTCCTTTCATCAATTATTCTTCCACTTTTTGTTTTTCATATTCTTTTCTATCTTCTTCTTCTCCTATTTCTTCTTCTTAGTCATCTTCCTCTTTTTCTTATTCATCATCTTCTTCTACTTCCTCTTCTCCTACTTCTTCTTCTTCTTATTCTCCTTTCATCTTTTTATTCTTCATATTCTCCTGTCTTCTTTTTATTCTCTGATCTTCATCTTCTTCTTCATCTTCATCTTCATCTAATTCTACTTATTCTTATTCTCCTTTCATCTACTTCTTTTTCTCCTGTCTTCATCATCTTCTTCATTGTCTACTCCTACTGCCTCTTCCTCCTCATCTTCATCTCCTTCTACTCCTCTACTCGAGCTTCTCTGAATAAATAGTTCAAAAAGAGTTGATAGCAATGTCACTGATTCGGTATAATGTATATTTTTCCTAGAGAACGAAGTTAGGGCGCAGTCGGCAACTCTCTTAAAAGGCTACTAAGTTGAATGTTTCATTTTACAAAATATTGAGTAGCCCTGAGAGATGATATATATTCAAATTATGGTTTGTTAATAAATAGTTTAGTTTAAAAAAAAGACATTTTATTTACTACAAAACATTACAAATAATTTTATGAGGTCCGTTCGCTATGTACGCTAGCGAGGAACTGAGCACTGAATATAATATTGTCTTCCACTATGACTATGCTGACTAAACAAGTTAACAGTGATTGTATGCAGTTTTACTCATATAACTTTCATAAATTGAATTCGTCGACCTATTCCAAACTATAACCAATGTTTAATGACTACAGGTGAGCACACACGGCTACTCGCAAAACCAGATCCTGGTGTGGAAGTACCCGACGCTGACGCAGGTGGCCAAGCTGACTGGGCACTCGTACAGGGTGCTCTACCTGGCCATGTCCCCCGACGGCGAGGCCATTGTCACCGGCGCCGGCGACGAGACGCTCCGCTTCTGGAATGTATTCTCCAAAGTCCGATCTCAGAAGGTTAGTGGTCAAATTCATCAAATTGAATGCTTTAAACCCTACGTTTGCTACTTTTTCGATGCATTGTTGGAGAATTATAAGTCCTGAAATAGCTACTGTATTTAATCACTTGGCCAGGAAGTGGCCGTTTGCAGGTTGAGCATTATGTTTCCAGTCGAGGCCTTAGCCGAATCTGGAATTCGATGCAAGCCCTGAAAGATACATTCACGGCCAATTCGGCACGACCACGTACGATATTTTTCGCTACACAATCAGCAAATGAGGGGTCGATTTAATAAAAACTAGAATCTAGTGACTAGCAACTAGTCATTGGATCTAGCTATATATACCTTAGACCAGATATCTATACGTATCTGGTCTAAGATTATATCTGGTTGACCGAGCGAAGTGAGGTCTAAGATTCAAGTCGACGGTTTGGCATTTCTTTTAATGTTTAAATGTTTTTATGTTGCGCATTTACGGCGAAACGCGGTAATAGATTTTCATGAAATTTGACAGGTATGTTCCTTTTTAAATTGCGCGTCGACGTATATACAAGGTTTTTGGAAATTTTGCATTTCAAGGATAATATAAAAGGAAAAAGGAGACTATAGAAGACTATAGACTATAGAATTATTCGTCATGAATCAGCTGTCGAGTTGACTATAGATTGCATGCCATGACGCATGCAATTCAATATCTCAATGTAACTTGGTAAAAAATTAACAGCTGTATAGACTATAAATTGCATGCCTCATTGAATGCAATTTTTATGCACTATTAAATAGGATGCAAAGAACTTATAACAGCTCGCCTGGGCGCCTAAATGCGCGCTAAATTCCTGAAAGCGTTATATGATAATTAATCTTGTGTAAGCATGATCTGATCAAATAAATAGTTAGTGTATCAGTGTGGATGTGCTTATGGTTTGGGACGTCGTTATAACTGCGCGAGGTCTACTGTTCACAGAACTACTAGTATATTCTGGTATTATATCTTGTCTAGATATATACTCGAATCCTAGTATTTGCTTGAAAATAACTTAGAACTAGCAATTGCTAGCTTTTATTCAATAATTGACCTAATATAAATGAGTAAACAATAACAAATTACTGAATAGGTAGGCAAAATATCGCATTCCCGAAAATCATATGGTGACGTATAGCCAAACTATATAACAAACATGTTCTAACATGCAAGCTTTCTGTTTCTGCTTTACAATTATTATCAAAACATTTGAATAATACAAGCATTTTCCATTTAAAAGCAAAAACCTAACCTCCTAACCTACCCTTTCACCTTTCAAACCCTTGAGGTTTCTTCATATTTTAGGTCGTGTTTATGTTATAGTTAGGCTATACGTCAGCTTGTGAATTTCGGGGATGAGATATTTTGATTTTTAACTGAAATATAGCCCATATTCAAAAGATCAAAATGAACTTTACTCCGAAGTGAAAAGTGTAAATTTAAAGTATTGTGTTCACTATAACCTTAGTGTCCGGTTTCCCATTAGGGAACTTTGGACTATATATATGACGAGATGGAACTACCCTTGGGTCTCCCCACCATTCAAAGCCATACGCTAATAATAATAAAAGATCAAAAAGTTGTGAATAGAAACAGCTGATCAGATTCTCAAGAGTGGCCACTAACGGTAAAACATGCATGTTTATCATGCACATAATGCATATATTTTGTCATCAGCCAGAGGCATCTAATATAAAATAAACAACCAATAACAATAAATAAACCACTGGAAAATTATAAATTATGATGATAAAATAAAATTTAAACTCAAATAGAGCAGCGAAGGAAAAATAAACAACAAAAAATTTGAGATAGCCTACAAAATCCTAAGCTCAAAAATTTTTGTTCGAAGCCTTTTGCTGTGATGATACAACAATGTATGTCGACTGTGTATCATGCATGTTCTACCGTTACTGACCAGCCTTTTTGATTACCAATGCCATCTGTAGGTGGCACGACGAGTAAACGGAAGGACCAGGGTCCTTCTCGTCATACAAAATTTATATAAAAAATTGTGTTACAAACATTTCCGTCTACAACCTGACTTGTCTATAGTTATTTTTGATAGTTTTACTCTAATCTGACGATAAATTAATTTCTGTTTTTTCTTTATTTTCAGGAAAGCAAATCCGTGTTGAATTTATTCTCCAATATACGATGAAACCTAACTTTCGTTTATTTGTAAGTTAGTTAGATTCTTACTGGTGAAATTTGAAAATGTGTTATTTTTATACTGTACATCTTGAACGCCACAAACACAACATATATTATTTTATTGTATATAATTCACTTATACTGTGAGATTTTTAACTTGTTTCAAAAGTGTATTAATATTTATTTACTTTACTAGAGTGGTGTATTTTGATTTGATGTAGATCATGCGAAGAATTGTTTTTGGTTTGTCTGCTGTATTTTTTGTTTATTTCAAATTCTACCATTGCATTTGGGTTTGTATCTAGATTTTTAGATACCATGTGAAGGGTGATAGTTATTGTAAATTACATAGGACTCTGGTCTATTGACGTTGTCTTGATGTGGTTGTCTTAAATATGGTGTCTGAATGTTTTTATAGATTTATTTTATCTATTTGCTTGTGACTTTAAGACTTACGTAATACTTGAAAAGTATAAACTTTTTAAAAGTTTACCCTCCTAGAAATAATATCAAATAGATTAGATTATAGACTTAGATGTATAGTATTATACTGTAAGAATATTGGGCTTTCTTCCTTCATCATTATCATCATCGTTTCATTTTTTCATAGTTTTCATTTCATTTGCAGTAGAAAAAGATTGTTTCTATCATTCATATCATTGCTTTGTTTTAATATTATTATTGTAAAATAGTTCCATTTTATTTGCAGATCAACGAAAATTTCTGTATCAATATTTATTTCTGGAATTTACTATGTTTATTATTTTTAAAAAATGTTCTATAAAAATATATAGCTGATAATATTGGTTAGATTAAACAATCTTCATTAAATTTTTAGTTATTAATTTTTCTCATGATATTGATTATAACAAATAATATTGTGAATTTACAGAAAAAGTTGTTACTAATGTAACTAAAAATTATGCTAGGAATATCTTTTTCGATATTTTTACGTTCTTAATCATTGAATCTTCTTCTATATTTGTTTAGTTTTCGATGGTAAAAAATCAATGAATAATAAAATATTATTCGATTATATAAATAATACTCTTCGATTGTTCAGGTCTCAGAATTTCACCCTTTTGGAAAAATTAGAACTTTGAAATGCATTCGAGCATAGTTCAATCTCACTTGATATATATCATTTATTGCTCCCGATGTTTTAAAGATTTTATATATTGAAATCTCTTAAGAGATTGTTACTGAGATTGTCAAGATTATTAGAGATTGGACTAAGTATGAAGTGTTTCAAGATTGTTCACTGCATCACGTTTTTAAACTTTTGTCATAGAGTAAATATGAGTAGATTTTCTATGCTTTTTATGAATTCGTTCTAATTAGTCATTATTTTACATACACATTTTAAATGGAAAATCATTTTTTTCGTATCTTGACGATTCTGGAATCAGTTCAACCTCAAAAAATGAGAGGTTTTTGTCATTATCCACCACTTGGAAAATTTTATTTCATTTTTTCCAAGTAATTAGAGATTGAACAGTTTCTAATTAGAGATTGAACTGATTCAGGAGAGTTACTTCTATCACTCTAGGTCTAAACACTTTTAAATAATCCGCCCAATTTTCAAGAATGTTCTGTCTGATAGTATTTAGGATAAATGTGGGTGGAATTCTGAAATCTTTCCAGTTTTAAACGTTTTCACAATTTTCAACTTGTTCACAATTTGAGAAAAGGATTTCAATTTCTAAATTCAAATATTATTCCAAATTTTAAAATTTATTGCACGTTTAAGTCTTGAATGTTTATCAGTTCTTTGTTGCAAGGTTTATAAAAGATAAGATTTTTTAATCACTGTTATTTAGGCAGAAATACAAACTAGTCACACCGAAACACTTTACTTGACAACTTACATCCAAATGTATTGTTTATATTATTAAAATCGTCAATTAAAAACCATCATGTGCAAAACTGTAATTATTTGAATGTATCCATGATCCTTCTCTGGTATGTGTATGTAGAATTTGATTAATACAGTTTGTTTCAAAATGAATAACCCAATTTGAAAAAAGACTATCTAATCATGGAAAAGGGATTATCATTAACAAAATATTATTCTTTACTCACAAAATATTAAGTTTTTGACAACATGTTCAATATGTTTCCATTAGGGAAGGGGCACAAAAGGCACTCTGCAAATTCATCTTAGCTTGTCTGATCACAATTTTATTATTAACTACTCAGTAATTATTAATAAATTCCCAATTAAAGTAACTACTTTGCAATTCATCCTAAATTTGTGTATGACGCTTCAGAACCCGATATCAATCAATAATTTTATTCAAATCAACACAATACAATTTACATAAAAGAAATCAAAACACAAACAGGCTTCATGGCGAGGTGTGCTGAAAAGAAAATAAGGAGGAAAAATACCTAGCCAACTATGGTTTCCCATACTATACTGTTATCTTTTCTAAATCAGTGGTAAGAGAGGGACACAACATTATTTTGCTATTCAAGTTCTTTCCTTACCTTAAAGTTTGAAAAAATAGCTTCAAAGGCAGCAGATATCTTGACAAAGTTTTTTGAATAAATGGCATAACTTAGTTGCTAGTTTTGCCACTTTTGCAATAATTGTTTAGTCTAATCCTAGTTGAAATTCAACATACTTTTTTGTAATCGAGCCATTTACTTTTAAACACAGTATTCGAGATTCTACAATTATGCAAGTTTTATAAATGTTTTGTTTGTGTTATTTATTTATTGCTCTTTTCATTCATATTATATTCAATTAAGTTACGTTATGTTTTTTTGTGACTGGTTTCAAGCTTTTGGAACTGAAAGGTTTCAAACGTCATCCTCGTTTAAATTGCAGCGTTATAGTGTGTTTTTGCTGAACTTCAAGGATGGATTTCATTATTGATCTAACTCATATAGACTTGAATTTTTGATCAGATTGTAAAAATGAAGATATATATAATATAAGGTACATAATATTATTTTACAAATTCTATTGAGTTCCTAGTTCCTTTGTTTTTACTATCCTTTCATTGCCAAATCAACAGAGAAGAAATACCGTACATTTTTGGAGCATAGTAAGAACAGTTTGAATATTAAATGAGACGCATTTCATTAGGATACTCAGTACTTAATACACTTTACATTACAAGATGATTCAATTGGTTTTAATTGTTATACCCAATCAAGTTATACTATAATAATAAATTTAAGCCATTATTCTAAAATAATCCTTCCAATCTCATATTATTTCCACTCACTCATAGGAGTGGAGGTACATCGAATGTATATCTATATAATTATATAAAAGCGAAATGGCACTCACTCGCAGAACTAAAAATCTACCGGACCAAAAACGTGAATTTGGTAGGTATGTTCAGTTGTCCCTTTAGAGGCGCACTAAGAACGGATTTGGAAAATTTTCCAAAGATACGCCCAAAATCAGCGTTTTTTTTCTTTTTCTTAGATTTATCGAGAACAAATGAACAGAAATTGTTCAACTTTAGTACAGAAGCTAAGCTAGGGTGTAATAATGTTGTGTTGGAATGAATTTGAAATCGCCAAAGATACGCCCAAAATTAGCGTTTTTCCAGCGTTTTTTTTTTCCTTTTCTCAGATTTATCGAGAACAAATGAACAGAAATTGTTCAAATTTAGTACAAAAGATCAGCTAGGGTGAAATAATGTTGTGTTAGAAGGAATTTGCAATAACGTCAAAGATACGCCCAAAATTAGTGTTTTTCCAGCGTTTTTTTTTCCTTTTCTCAGATTTATCGAGAACAAATGAATAGAAAATGTTCAAATTTACTTCAGAAGCTCAGCTTGGGTGAAATAATGTTGTGTTAGAAGGAATTTGAAATGACGCCAAAGATACGCCCAAAATTAGCGTTTTCTCAGTTTTCATCAAGTAATAGACAAAAAATGTTCAAATTTGGTACAGAGGTTTAGCTAGGGTCTAAAAATTTTGTGATGAGGTGACTAATATTTCATCAAAGATACGCCCGAAATCAGCGTTTTTCTCAGTTTTTCTGCGTTCTCTCAGTACTTTGACTTTCTGATGGAATGAATCATGCTCAAATGAAAAATGCAGGCGAGCGAGCAAGCCCGCTGATCTCATTTTTGGACAATCCAGTCAGGGGTCCAGGGGGCGGAGCCCCCTTGCTAGACGGATTTGGCGAGCGAAGCGAGCCTGACGGCTAGTTTTAAATTCTCGTATTAATGTTTTATCAAGTATAATTTTACAATAATTTTAACAACTTGTTTTGAAGACTATAAAGAAGGGTAGAAATAAACTTAAACAATCTAAGGCTAAGCAAATATTATTCTTTTACATTGAATGTCAGTGGTACCTATCTAATTTTATCTTTTACATAAGTTACTAACTTATATGCCAGTGAATACCAAATATTCAATAATAATTAAAAATATAATTTTAATAATGGTACATGATCTAAATCTTTTTGATGCTTGGTTGAATATAATTTTTTTATTTTTAAATTTAAAGGAATATTAGTTAACTTACTAAAATTTTTATTTTACTGCATATTATCGGATCACTTTCAATACTCATAATGATATGGCAGACTGAAAAGTCATATTATGGCTAAAATTTCATATATTTATGAATTTTGAGTTGATAGTAATACTATTTTACCATGATAGTGAATATATTTTTTGAGTAGGTAATAGCATCGAGAAAAGATAGCATACAGTATAAGTTGTTACTATTATTTTCTTAAAATTCAGATTGTTACCATATTTCGTTATAAAAGTAGTCAATCGTGATTATTGACTAAAGTGAGGTCCATGTTATAATGACAGTGGATAAAGATAGAAGAATAGCGATGCCGATTCTCTGCATTAATTAATCATATTTCTACACTATCAAAAACATAATTGGCACCGTTGTGGACCTAGAAAAGGATAGTACCACAGGCTTTGTCTAATGATAGACAAGGATTGCAAATCCAAAGTTGATCAAATACTGTCATTATAACGTGGACCTCACTATAGAAACTCGTACGGTACGGTATAGGATGTGAAATTGAATAACAGTTATCGAATTAAAATCAATAAATTGGCAAAAATAAACATAAAAATCATGTTTTTGGACTCAGGGGACCTTGAAACGTATAGAAAACATGAATTTGGGGTACCTTAATTTTTTTTTAAAAGCAATACTTTCCTTACCAATTGGTAATAGGCACAGAGAACAGGATCCTTCTCTGTGTAATAGGGCAAGGAAAGTAAAAATGATACTGTAAGGTAGGTACGGTATCATCTTCATACAAGATTAGCCTGTGGTGGATTATCTTTATGTGCCAATTAATTAATTTGTTTCCAGATATCAATTATCAATGAAGGGAAATGATAATTATGGATAGAAACACACCTATTTTACAAATAATTCTGAATATATATTGACCTTCTATTGGCGTAAAATATTTGAAAATTTCTGCAAACGCAGTGATACTGGGTTTGTAGAAAACTCAACGGTACGGAAATTCAAATATCCCGCCTATTTTCAAGTGCTTTATCGTGTTTAAGTAAACTATAGAGATAATTAAATTATTATAATAATAATTACATTTATAGATTGAAAATAAAATCAATTCCCAATAATCATTGAAAAAGAACCAAAATACTGTTTATTGATGGAAGTTTATGTTAATTTTTACAATGGTTGTCGTATGTTCTTCTGTTATGTTTCCGCCTTCCGGTTCCTTAGCCTTACTGTAAACGCGTCTGAAAGGGGAGGTTATCTCACATATTTCAAGATGAAGTAAGTAATTTTTATCCATTAATTATTTATTAATCTTCATGAATTTTGTTATTCCAGAAATAAAATATTGAATATTTCGAAATTCTACAAACATTTAATCTATTTTTACAGGATCGGGCTTTGTGCGTATAGTGGATACAAAATCTACCCAGGACATGGGAAGACTATGGTGAAAACCGATGGAAAGGTACATTTTTATTATTATTAACTAAGATTATTAATAAAATATTCAATGAGAAATTTTCATTTAATCTGGTTACTAACTTTAATTTCATGCTCTATATAAGTTAATAGCTAATAAATTAATATTTCGTAACATAACCTCAATTTTTGAATTGTTACCGTTCAAGTTACTTTGGTTTATTGTGTTATTTCTTACTGTTTTTAATTAAAATAAATAATGTTGTTTCCTAAGTCGATATTTTTTATAAATAGAATGGTTGAATTTATAATTTTCTTGAAACTTATAGCCTACCTAGGCCTACAGTTTTACAAGAACTTTGCTATCAAACATTGACAAACGTAGATTATGAAGTTTTCAGCTTTAATTGTAATGCTAGTAAATGCTATTTCATAATGTTTCTCAATCATTTTGTACTGCATTTTTTCAGAAATTGATCATAAATCATTTGCGTCATTTATTAAAAAAAATACCAGTAGATCTACAGCCTACAGTAGGTGATTAATACATAACAGCCCAATTGATTTGGATATAAGACTTATAATAATATAAGACTATTATAACCAAGATTTATAATAGTAAACATTTAATTATTGTCATTCTTTCTTGCAGCTTTTTTATATTCTTCAATTTAATTCTCTTCCATTAAGGTGAAATTATTCCTTAGTAAAGACTAGCCGAGTTACTATAATAGAGCAGTCGTGGCTGAAGCAAATAGTCTGTAAATTCATTAGATCATTCTATCTTCGATAATTTAGTTGATCTGAAACGAAAAAAAATATAGTAGGCTAGATATAACTACCTGTTCATCTGCTAACATAATGTGCGCATACAACTTGAAAATTCAATTTTATCATAAAATCTAATAAATTTATAGGTTATACGCTCTTGCCGCGGCATTTCTAACCAGCAGCTCGAGTCCTCTCTAAATCATTGCACCTTTAAATATAATTTCATCAATATAATATCAACGTGTATTATTATTATTAGCGTATTATTAGGCTTTGAATGGTGGGGAGACCCAAGGGTAGTTCCACCTCGCCGTATGTAGTCCAAAGTTCCCTAATGGGAAACCGGACACTAAGGTTATAGTGAGCACAATACTTTAAATTTACACTTTTTACTTTGAAATAAAGTTCATTTTGATGTTGAAAAGTCCAAACATATACAAAACCGAAACAAAACACAAAACCACTAAGCCAAATAAAAAAAAAAAAACCGTGTAATATTACTTACATTGAATAGTTACACTGATGTAGATGATCCATTTACATAGAACGAACATGATGAAACTAATGATCAGATTGATAAAAATTAAAAAAAATATATAAAAGAAAAAATGAAATTAAAATTACTTACTATATTCCTCAACACTATAGGGATCTTTTTTGTAAGAATTATTTTAATCAATCCTTGAATCCACCATAATTGTCTCTCCTCGAATTTAAGTTACTTAGTGTAGTGTACAAAAGTTCTTTTTTAGAACTAGATTGATAGACTAAAAATATTGAAAAATGCAAAACTAAAATTAATTATAAACTACCTAATTATTTAATGTTTTCCTTTCAGTCATTCACTTTCCTGAACGCCAAATGTGAATCGTCACATTTGATGAAGAGGAATCCTCGTAAGGTGACATGGACCGTACTTTACAGGTAAATTTTCTCAATTTTAAAACTTTATGTTAGGCTTATAATCAATAATGTATTATAATATACTTATCAGTGAATATTTGAAAACATTTAACAAAAACTTGATCCAGGCTTACTTTGAATAGGGTTATGTACTTTTCGTAGTTCTTTTATATTGTGTTTGAGTGTGCCCCACACAGACTGTTCAATTATGGGGTAATAGTAATAATCCGAGATCAAAACTTGGCTGGAACTTGAAATGAATCACATAACAAATGATACTTGATATGGATTTAATCCAGTTGAAATTAGTTTAAACTGTCACTGTGCAAACGGCCCTTAGTCGGACTCTCGAGTCGATTTCATAAAAAAAAATTATGACAAAGACAGGAGAATAATAATAGTAGTATATGTGCACATACTAGACAACCTTGGGAATACTTCAAAATATAAAAAATAATTGTCCTGGATGAGCTCATATAACTTGAAGTTTAAATAAATAATTGTCTGGATGTGCTCATATTACTTGAAGTTAAGGTTAGAATACTTATAATGTTGGATTCATATGAGATACTTGTCTCATTGGTAATAAGTTGAGAAATCTCTCTTCATAAAACTTTACATACTAAAAAATAGTTTCATGAATCTTTTCATAACATTTTGTATGGTGCAAATTTGTTCTCATGTATTTGAAATGAATGCGCATAAAACATATTATGTTCCAGTGGAAAAATCCTTTTCTTATTTTTTTCTCAAGATGGATTGATGGAATTATCCGCCAGTAGGGAAATGACACGTAATAGGCATTGATAATGATCATCGTATTACAAGACCTACATGATAGATAAGTTGCTGATTGTGTTTTCCAAACAGGCCAGAACCTTCCTCATATCATACTTTATTCTGCATCATACTTTTTTTTATTCAGTTTTTATACGTCCTACATTGACTGACATCTGCTTTTATCTCATTTTCCCATTTGTAGTTTCCCTGTAAGATTGAAGTTTAATACAAAAATCAAACATGTTTATCTACTTGAATCAACAAAATTTGAAGAGTCTACATGTAGTGGATTTAAATTCTAAACATTTAATAGCCTACTCTCCTTCAAGCAAGGAACACCTCGCAAGCAGTTCACAAAATCTCCAACACGATAAACAAGAGTTTACACAAAATGTATGTGATAGAATTATTCTAAACAATAATAATTTTATTGTTCCATTATTGAACAATTTTCCAAATTAATGCTACACCAAATATCCTGAAGACTTGAAGAAGAGCCTATATGTAGTAGATTTAAGTTGCAAGCTTGGCCTCAAGTTTGCAAAATACATTCTTTTTATAAAATCGGCAAGTAACCTTGACTGCTTTAAGTACGCCTCTTAAGAGATCGAGTGCCGGTTGCACAAAAGCCGGTTAAATTGAATCCTTGATTAATTTCACGAGAACCAATCAGAGATGGCCTTTTAGAAAAGACGGCTTCTCTTATTGGTTTTCGTGAAAGTAATCACGGTTAAAATTTAACCGGCTTTTGTGCAACCGTCACTAAGTCGTCAGGGCTTTCATGGTATTTGATAGCATTTATTTGGAAAATGGTTCAATTATTGTTTAGAATAATAACATTTCTGTGGCTTGGTGTAAAAACTACCAATGTCATTTTTTTTTTTTAAATGAGTTTAATACATCACTAATATCGATTATTTTCAGTTCCAGAAGTGCTAATGTTCTATCTCAAAGGGATAAAAAGTTATAACATCTATCAATGTCATGATTTAGTTATTGAATAGTTATGAGTTAGTTCATGAGTAGTTAATTATTTAGAACTACCAATGAAGACATATGTTTTTAGATTGTCATTGATACTCCGTGCCAGAACTACCAATGTCGACTTCTGCACTTCTAGCACTCGCATTTCCGTATCGAAATGTCGTAGTTCGAAAATACAAGGTGAACTTTCAAGCTGATTTGTGAGAAAGTTGATATTTTGACATAGGTACTTCTTGCACCAAGCCACATATTTATGCTATTACATAAAATATTTGTGCTATAAATAAAATATTTTTGCTATCACAAAAATTTTGTGTAAACTCTAGTCTATCGTGTTAGAGATTATGTGAACAGCCTGCGGGGTGTTCCTTGCTAGAAGGAGAGTATTGGATTTTTATTCTACTCTAATCTTTATTTAGGGTTTACAGGCATTTATCAGCAAGTAAAAAAAACGGATTCAACATGAAAGTAGCATGATAATAGTGGTGCAATTGAATGATTTGGAAAATTTTATTGAGTGCTCATTTCACCTTTCATAAATGTGATCAGTCTATCAACTTCAAATTAGGCTACTGTTTTCTTTGAACTTATTACAATTTATAAGTTATTCTTTTTTTATATTTCTTAAATAAATCTGTTGTATAACAGTTAATTGAGAACACGTGTAACAAAAACCGTCTTTTTAGATGAAAGAAATCATAAATTTCTTCAAGTTCCCGTAAATTCCCTGGAATTTATGATTATTAGGAATGTTTCCCTTAAATTCCCTGAGAATATTTCTTCGATCTTAAATTCCCTGGAGTTTTACATCACTGCCTGAGAACATTGAGGCAGTGAGAGTTTTAATGTTGCGATCACCACAGCGTTCTGCGCACAAACATGCGTCTGCTCTTGGACTTTCCGATCGTTCTGTGAGACGAATTCATCATGATGATCTTCATTTCCATCCATTCAAGATGGCAATTGCGCAGGAACTTTCTGCTTTATGAACGTTACATCAATTGAGGGAACACTTTTAGGACGCCCCTTTTTTTCTCTCAATCTCATCTAAATTAGGATCGATTTAGAGTGGCAATCCCGATCTCCCGATTTAAACCCTTGTTAATTTTCTTCTATGGGTGTTTTTGAAATCCCTTGTTTATGTAAACCGTCCAAGGAACCTACACGATTTGAAGACCAATATCAGAGAAGAAATTGCTAACATAACGCCTGCAATGATTGCATGAGATTCATGACAAACGTTAGAAATCGGTCTACTCGATGTATGGAGAATAGGGGACGCCACCTACCTGATTTGATTTCCAAAACTAATTGAAACAAAACTTTATATGTGTCTACATTAGAAGAAAATCTGGTATGGCGCACTCACACAACTTTCCTTGCCGTTATGAAAATTGATCACCTGACGCTAGTGTTCACGCGCATCTCAAGTCTACTATTCAAAGATCTGAGCCAGCTGGTAACAGGACAATAACGCTGGAGACACACGAGATCCGCTATCTCTTCATAATGAATGATTTAATAGAATCAACAGTTGTTAACAGTTTGCAATTGAATAATCACGTTTTCTCAAATTTCAAGCTTATTTTCAATTTTACCTTATTTTTCGGAAAGCAATACTTTCCTTACCTATGGTAATAGGGCAAGGAAAGTAAAAATAAAAACAAACTTTGTGATCCATACAAAGTTTCATTTACTTGAAAAAAGGAAGTTTTGCTGCCGTACTCTGTATAAGACAATTCCTTCGTTTTTATTATATAGGCCTAGTATAGAAGATTTAGTTTTATGTCTTGTTCATAGTCAAATATTGTCCTATTTGTTGTTTTAGGGCTGCTAAGGAACAAAAGAAGGCCACAAAGGCGGCGAAGAAGCCACCCCCACCAACCAAGGTAACATACAGTTTTGTTTATTATTCTACAGCAGCCTGTAGACAGGGGTGTCATGGTAACACGGAATTGGAAATGCCATGTACATTCCAATTACGCGTTCCCATAGCAACTAGTAGTCGCTACTAATAATGTATCAGTGTGCAGCGTGCTTTAGTAAATTTATTATTGTTAACTCGATCTGGGGTTTATGAAATAGATATTGGGTTTTTTATGATTATTTATCATAACGTGTAAATTTTATATGTCAACCAAGAGAAGTTTTAATTTTTAACACGCGAGTAGTCGTCGCACGGACTTGCAGAACGTCAGTGGTCGCGCGTGAGCATTTTGCTCACACTCATCCTTATGGCTACCTAGACTATAAACAGTTGGTTTTGACAATGCTCTTTCAATATTTATTAATTTCAAATCTTTCTCAACGTGTTTTATGTTATTATATACTATTTAATAGTATATAATAACATAATACATGGAGGAGATTCCAAAAATACATACTGCAAATTTATTGTTAGAATTTATAATTCTTATGGGATAAAATAATCTACTCATGAATGGAATGAATATACCTTCTTTATTTGACTCATTTTCGACATCTAGATATAATAAAAGTTTAAATCAGAAGATGGAATATAAAATAGGAAGATAATACCTTAATATTGAAATTAGTCAAAGTTAAATCTGCCATCCTCATACTGTTCAAGGACTCAAACTGTTCAAGGTTGTCTACAGGACAGTCACAGCGAGGCATGAGCTGCCAACCTTGGAAAACTAAAATTCCCCAAGCTACATACAAAAGTTACAATTGTGCGGCAGTTTGCCGCGGGCGCGACTACTCGCGTGTTAATCCAGGCTTTATGTATTAGGTAGGTTATGATCACATTGGATGCACTTATCTACAAGTGCAGGCGGGACCATGCATGCAGATGACAAACAAAATCTGGAAAGAGTCATAGAGATACGTTGTGACTTGCTTGCAGCTGCTCACACTAAACGCCACCAGCAAGTGCACGCGTCCAGTGTCAAGTGTTCTTATGCCTTTTTCCAGATTTTGTTTATTTATCTGCTCGTGTGGTCTCCCGTGCACTTGCACATACGTGCATCCAATACAGCTAGTCTATAGTCCGAGAGATATTACTTTTAACACGGCTCTTTCTCGAAGACAGAGAGGCCTGATACTCCTTCCTTCACTAATCACTGCCACTACCTCATAGCATTCTCCCTACTTTTGTTTTAGCAGTGTAACAGCATGCTTACTAGTCTCTACTACTCTGTCCATGCTACAAAGTGTGCAAGGAAAAATTGGTTTCCCCTCTTCATGTTAAAAGTAATACTTCTCGGACCAGCCTATAGTTGATGCTTTTCATATTCTTATTGAAAATTCTCATGACCAGAGGTTTTGACAGAATGTGCCTAATTTCAACTGAACAATTCTGTACAGTTGTTGTATTTTTATAATTATTTTATAAATGAATTGAGCATTTTACTTGTTGTTTCCAGGGCAAGGCGCCCAAGGCCCCGAAAGCAGCCAAGGTCCAGCCTAAGAGTGCCCCACGCGTTGGTGGAAAGCGTTGATTTTTATTAAATTTGATTTAAATAAAAAACGTTAAAATCGCCCAACGCGTTTCAATTTATTATATGCTAACTCAAAACCACATTTCAGAAATCCAAATCTTCTTGAAGGCTTGTTTAATTTTGAGATTGGATCTTTGGAACTCTTAAAATTTGGTCATAGGTATTTAACCACTCGTACACATAGTTTGATCAGAGATTGGACCTGCATTAAGGTCCAATTCATAATCGACCATCCGTTCAGAATTAGTCCAATACATTTTTGGAGAAAACCTAGAAGTATCTGAGATTTGGCTGAAATTTGCACCGTAGTTGAAGCTTGACCTGAGTAGTAGTTGACTACAGCTTCACCGTAGTTGAAGCTGAGAAAAAATGTCTGATTGTTAACAGAGATTGATCAATCTTTCAGAAGAATACCACAGGCTTACGCCCAAAACGGTTCCAATTCTAGTTAATGCAACAGTCCAATAATGTAGCTAGGTTGTGAGTAACTCACAAGAGAGAGAGAGACAAGTTACTCTCGTCAAGTACTATCATTCGTGAGAGTGAGCGATTTTAATTTTCGACAAAATTCCATGTTGTGGATAGAGGTTGACCTAACAAGTGTTGTGCTATAATATGAGACGTTTCGCTACAATTCAGGGTGAGTTATTCAATGAAACATGAAATCTTTCCTCCTCACAGATCAGAAAATCACTCATCTTCAAATGCTTATAACTCAAGAAAAGGACTGAATTTCGCTAGCGTGATGACATATTATTATTGTATCTGACAAAATTCCTGAGAGTTTGTGCGATTTTAGTTTTTGCAAAAATCCATAACTTAGGCTCAACCACATTTTTCAATGACATATATTTGTAGAGGACAAATTCGGCGTCTCTAGTTACTACACAGAGTGAGAATGAAAATTATTCGAGATTCAATCAGAAGACTAATTGTGAATTGAAAAAAAGGAAAACAAAAACGTTATAAGATTCGACAAAATAGAAAAATATATTTATGTTTCAAAGGCACACATACAAAATCAATGAAAATATTATATTTATAACACTAATAGTAACAAGATGCTCTACATCTTATCCAACATCTGAGTTGAAAGAAGAGATTTTTTTATACTCATAGTAGATTCACTGTTTTTTACTATTACATGAATTTGAAACTAAAAATAATGATCAATAGTAAGTGCTGGTTGCACAAAAGCCAATTAAATTTTAATAGTGATTAATTTCATGAGAGCCAAATAATCCAATTCATTTCTAGTCCAAATCTCGTTTCAAATGAGACAGTGGTCTCCACGGCTCGTTCTCTATATTATTTATATATTGTAAACTAATATATATTTATTCATTTATTCTAATTATACTTATTGCAATTACATAACATTTTCACTAATAGTACTCTATACACTAGCATACTCTATTGATAGACTATATTATTAGACTATTAAAATCATTTTTCATAATAGTGAGAAAAGTTAATTGCATTTCCAATTCCACTCAATTATCTTACACTACTGCACAGTTTCGTGTTGAAACTAAAGTCTGTGCAAACCTGAGATTGCAGCATTGTTCTTATAGAGTACAGTGCTGCCAGATTTCACAGAAGCCAGGAAGCATGTAAGTTATTGTGTTAGAGCGAAAAGGGAGCTAGGTCATTTTGATAGAATCAGCATAGAAACGACAACAGTGTCTCCTATTCTCATGAGAAAGAAAATTACCAATAAAGTCCCTAAATGCTGTACTAAACTAGTTTATCTGCTTGACGTTGGTCATGCCTCAGTAAAGCTGAAGACCCAATTCTTCAAGTCCAATAGTTGAGTGGAATGACAATAAAATCAGTGTTTCTCAATTCTATTCATATATTTATTCTAATTATACTTATTGCAATTACATAACATTTTCAGTTTTTCACTAATAGTACTCTATACACTAACATACTCTACTGATAGACTATATCATAATTAAATTCATTTTTCATAATAGTGAGAAAAGCTAATTGCATTGCCTATTCCATTCAATTATCTTACACGACTGCACCTGAGATTGCAGCATTGTTCTTATAGAGTACAAGTGCTGCCAGATTTCACAGAAGCCAGGAAGCATGTAAGCTAATAATATTGTGTTAGAGCGAAAAAGGAGCTAGGTCATTTTGATAGAATCAGCATAGAAACGACAACAGTGTGCTTTTCTCATAAGAAATAAAATTGCCAATAATGTCCCTAAATGCAGTACTAAACTAGTTTATCTGCTTTACGTTGCTCATGCCTCAGTAAAGCCATAGAGAAACAATAGCGTAAGTAGATATCCCATGGTATAGGGTGTTTATGTCACAACTTTTACTGTTATCTCAAGTCGATTACTATCGATTATTGTAGATTTTTACTGTTTTGGCCGGGTAATAGTGTATGAACGGCACAATATGAGAGACTACCAGCATCACACAGCTTTTTGGGAAAGAAATACGTGGACTATCGGCTTGAGATAACAGTAAAAGTTGCGACATTATCGTCCTATACCATGGGATATCTACTTAAGCTATTGTTTCTCTATGGTAAAGCTGAAGATCCAATTCTTTAAATCCAATAGTTGAGTGGAATGGACAATATAATCAGTGTTTCTCAATTCTATTCATCTATTTATTCTAAATATATATTTGAAACTTAACAGCATTCTTACTAATACTCTACTGATTGAAAATATATTTTTAACATCAATATAATATTATTCATCCAATCTTGAGTATTCATCCAATCGCGTTTGAGCTGGGACAGTTGGGTGAAACAGTTTTCTCTCCCGGCCATCTGTCAATTCTATATAAATTTATTGTAACTCCATCATATTCTTATAACATTTTACTGACAGCAAATACAGTGTCCCACGAAAGGCATAATAGACGAAAACCATGGATTCTACATGAAATTTGCAACAAAAATTTCCTTAAACAAAAATCTGCAGTTTTAAAGATAATATAGATTAGGCCTATTCGATATTTTTGAAAAACGCCAATAACTAGAACACAAACAGTCAAAATCTTAATCTTAGGATAAGATTGGAAAGAGGAAAAAATTGCCAATAACATTTATATTCTACCGGATGATTAAAAAAGGACTTTACAACAACTTTGAAAATTCATATAAATCTTATTAAACAAGGTACAGAGCTGGTTTTGGTGTTGTTTTAGAGGAAAACACTTCAAGTTTCTTCACCTTAAACTAAAGATGTTCTATGTGACTCCCGTTGGTTATCCTGCAGACATCCCATCGATAGACTAATAGTTTACTAGTTATTAACGTTTTTTTCAAAAATATTGAAGAATCTATAATATCGGAAACTAAGGTCGATTTAAGAAAGTTTTACTGGTCATTTTCCAACTGATGTAGGCTAGCCCTACATGGATACTAATCATGTGAACCCGGTTGCCAAGGTGTCTGTTTTAGCAACGAACATTACAAGAAAATAACTAATTGGAGTTTTATGAGAGATGTTAAAAGATGATGTTGTATTTTTATTTTTACTCTTGTTCAATGTAAACTTTCAATGAATAAAGTGTTAATTACAAAAGCACATTTACAACACAACCATATCTCTAGAATTAGATTTTGACTAATAGCTTACTAGTTAAGTTTTCAGAAATATATGCTATGTCGAAAACAATAAATACAGTACATTTTTTGTTGCAAATTTAATGTAGAATCTACGATCTTCGGCTGTTACACCTGTATTTTCTGTTATAATATGTGATAGTTACAATAAATTTACATACCTTTCGTGGGCCACTCTGTAAATTGATCCAGTTTATTTCGAGTCCAAATCGTGTTTGAGTTGCGACAGTTTGGTGAGACAGTTGTCCCTCCAGGCCCGCCGGGCCGGCAACTGATCCAAAGGCGTCATCTCGTTGAGCTGACGCGACACCTCCTTCATAACTGGGCCCTCCATCTTCGGCACCGGCTGGAACGACATGCTTGTCGAGTAGATAGTTTTCGAGTAGCGCTCACAGTAGTTTTCCATGCCTGCAAAACCACATCAAATCATCAAAACTAGTCCAAATAATAGTTTAAACAATGCGAAAATTGCACAGAAAATTTAAAATAACATCGAACATGGAGGCAGAATATAACAGGAGATTGATTGACTGCCTTTATTAAGGTCGGAGTTAGGACTCCAGGTCCTCTCTGCCACAACCCTAGAGAGATTTTTTATATTTATCTATTACATCTCACATGACAGATAGAGAAAAAATATTAGAATTTATTTATATTTTTTACAAAGAAACACTGATTGGGAGAGAAAAACTAAGGATAATCCTTGTACTATTTCTCTCCCAAATTATAGAATATATATAGAATATATTAAACAGTTAGAATATATTATAGAATCCATTAAAACAGTTAGGTAGCCTACTTGAAACCTGCAAGCTGTAGTTTTCCATTCCCGGAAAATGAGTTCAAATTACACAAAATAGACTGGATTGTGCATAATTGGGTTGTATGGGTGAAGAAGCTAACAGGTTTGAAGTAATTGCTCCTAAATAGCTCAATTATCTCCAAATTTCCATTCCAAAGTAATTATCACTAAGCCTTCATTCCGTAGTGGCTTTCCATACTAAGAACGGCATTATACTTTTCAAGTATTTAAGAAAAATACATTAAGGCCCGATTACACCTATGTCTATTAAATTTAATCGATATTAATAGTTGATTAAAAACGTAAACCGCTTCTCTAATCTGTTCTCATGGTATTCAACCGTCATTTAATCACAGTTAAATTTGATAGAAGTACGTGCATCTGGGATTAAACTTCTGAAGATAAAAAACTAAGTACTGCTTAACTTCAAAAATTGTTGTAATCCAACTAATAAATCTATTTATTGTAATTTCTTGATAGTAACATATATTTTTGATAATTTTTCATTACCTTACTTTAGAACTAGTCTAAATATAAACTATACCCTTCATGTATTCATTTTGTAGAGACTACACTACTATATTTAATGCTGTAATATGAATTAGTAAACAATTATTATCAATAATTTATTTTTGGCACATTTTGGAAGACCTGATAATGGAAACAGATAACGCAAACTAGATTATTTTAAAACGTTCCAATAATAAGATATTTTATTAAAACTAGCCTACATAACAATTACCAAATTCACATCATCCATTGATAGATGACGTTTAGTATAGTTTGATAAGGATGTAATCAATTTTATAAAGTTGAACAACATTAAAAAAAAAAAAACGTTAGTGCGTTGAAGATAATTACATTGATTCACTTACTCAATTGTAACAATAATACATCAATAAAAGCAAAGGGTGAAAATATTTGTCAAATATATATTTATTCAAACTACGATTATTCCGTGATATCAGCATGCTGGTCTTTAAAATACGTCACTGACATATTAAATATATTTCTTTCACAACGTCGATTTTCACGCTAATAATTTTTACAGAATCTAGATGTAAAAATCATTTATTTAATTAGCTCTCATGCTAACAATCAAGATCAGGATATGTTATAGTAAATTAATGCAATGAGCTCTCGTACCCAATTGTTTTAATTAATATATAAATATCAATATATTTACTAGTAGTTCTGTGAACAGTTGACTTCACGCAGGATTCTCATCCACAAGTACCTGATTGAAACTGTAGACCTTATGGAAATACAGCAATAGACTGGCTTCTCCACACATCTGTGTAATCACTTGTCAGCTGATTTATGATGAATAATTCTATAGTCTGATTTTTACTCTAATATTGGCGTATGAAGGAGGCTCCTTTTTCCTTTTATATTATCCTTGGAATGCAAAATTTCCAAAAACCTTGTATATAAGTCGACGCGCAATTAAAAAAGGAACATACCTGTCAAATTTCATGAAAATCTATTGCCGCGTTTCGCCGTAAATGCGCAACATATAAACATTTAAACATTAAGAGAAATGCCAAACCGTCGACTTGAATCTTAGACCTCACTTCGCTCGGTCAATTAATGTTCATAGACAGAGAAAGATAAGATGAATGACTGTTAGTTACCTTCAGCATTGAGATGAGCGGTTTCTAATGGTCCCAGAAATGCGTATCTCATGCCCAATCCAGCTGACATCACCTTATCAATATCTGCCACACTCAATATACCATCCTTCACTAGATTCCACGATTCGTTCAGAATTGCATACCTGAAACATCAAACATCCACATTAGACTTGCAAAATTTGAGTTTTAAATTTACTGATTTCCATAAATAACAAACGAATCAATTCAATTTTGTTTTGCCGAGGATGATGCCTACATTAGCTCTAGGCTTGTGCATGGGTGATGAGACTGATGAGTGTAACTACAGCTATAGAGGGTTCCGAACCACAGGAGACGATTCATTAGTCCTTATTCTACACAAGACTTTCTCAACTGATTATTGTGAATTATTATTATCATCTTATTTTATAATTTTATGACACTATTCATATTGTATAAATGCAATGATAAATAAAAAACTATTTGTTTTGATTTTTAAACTTGGTATTTAAAGGAGTTCGGTTCTTTAAATGGTCACCCTTACAACTGGAGTAGCATAGGCTATATGTATTTATGAAGGATATGTATGCTAAAAACAGAGAAATCTCTATATGGTTGGGCTTTTATTGTTGCGTAAACTTTGAATAAAAAGTTAAATCGATTTGTTTTAAATATTAAATTGAAATTAATTGAGGATGAAAATAGGCCTATATCCATCCTCGGTCAATTTAGAATCATTATGTAAAATTTCAAGTTAATCAGTTCATTAGTTCATAGGTGATGATGCGTCATTAGTTAATTGGATTACAATATGTATAAGCCATTCTTTCCTCTATATTATTATAGACTAGCAGGTAACCCGTGCTCCGCAGGGGTCTAATTAAAAACTTGACCTACTGAAATCTTGAAGGATTTAAAATAGGTCTATAACCATCCTTAGTAGATTAAAAATATTTTTAATTGAATAAACTGTTACTAGTACTT